>NC_030684.2:24917389-24954940 GCF_000004195.4 Xenopus tropicalis | reverse complement strand
GAGAGCGATGCATGCCAAAATCGGCAATCTTTATATAGCCGTCCTTATCCATAAGGAGATTTCCTGGCTTTAAATCTCTGCATTGAAACAAAATGGAAATATTATAACGACACATTAAAACTGCTGTGACATAGCATAGAGTCAAAAGCCAAGCTTAAAAACTCTGCCTCCTGTCCTATTTCCTTCCCTTAGACTTCCAAGAAGTAACTTTGAACCTGTAGCTGCACTGCTGCTAACTTGCAGCAGGTATTAAACTCCAGGTTGTACTCACCACTAAAGGTACCTAGCCCCTTTATAAACTCTTACCTGTGAACAACATCCTTCATGTGTACGGCCTCCAGGCCTAGGAGTATACAGGCAGCGTAGAACCTGCAAGGATAAGGAAAAATACTTTGATCACTATATGGTGGCCTTTATTTATGAACGTTAATATTTAGTGTAGCACAATTGCCAGTTCTCTCATCCTCCCCTGCTCTTCAGTCTCCTGTAACTGATAGACTGTATGTATAAAAGCCCAAATATTCACCTAATTTATACTTACTTAGCCCTCTCTAGGTCGAAGTGCCCACAGGTGTCCAGATGGGTTCTCAGACTTCCTCCTGCAACAAACTCCATGACAAAAAAAAGATGAAATTTGGTGGAAAATGTGGCATATAAATCCACTATGAAGTTGTCTGGGTTCACGTCTGCCCAATTTTCCTTTTCGGCTAAAATGCTGAAAGATAAAAGAGCAAATGAGTCAGCGTAGAGTCAAATATAATGGTAACAAAAGCAACTGGGTGAAGGGAAGGCACGAGAAATGAAAAGTATATAAAATGGAGAATTTTGGAATCATGAGCTCACCGTTGTAATTCTTCGAAGGTGTTTATGTCTTCCTTTTTGAGTACCTTCAGGGCACAGTATATATTTGCCGGAAGGTACTCAACAAGTAGAACCTGGAATTAGAGAGTGGGTTTAGTAACATTGAATGTTCCCCTGTATTTAATGCTAAGTTCTAATTAGAGACTGAATTAATTACCTTGCCAAAACTCCCCCTGCCTAAAACTTTTATCCGGCGAAAGTCTCTTGCCGAAAAGCTGCAGAACTGTAGCTCTCTGCAACGGAAGAAACAGGAATTTTGTTTTGTGCAAAAAAAAAAAATATATATATATAAAATGTAAGTGTTCATTTTCAGTATTGAGGGTTTGTCTTACTGAGTGCTTTGTGTCTCCTCTGATGGCTCCTCTGCCTGGCAATCCTGAGTTGGGCAGTAATCACCAGGGTGAGGGTCCTTCGATGTTTCAGAGGAGTCTTCTCCATGCACTTGCACGTCGCTATTGGAATAAGGTAAATTAGGTAAAAGATCATTATAATGCAAGTGTACAGTAATAGTAGAAAGCAAGCTAACCTGCGGCCTTGCGCATACAGCGTGATCTTACCTTTCCTCTTCATTCTCAGGCTGTTGTTCCGGCTCGGCAAAAAGAGATTCCGCCTCTCCCTGAACCTCCTCCTCTTGTGCTGGTAAGTCACTGTAAGTATAATACAGGTTAATGTTCATTCTACTTAAATTTTATCCCTTGCTTAGTGATTGGTTACCTGTAAGCTACCCTATGGCTTCCCTTAGTTGCTTGATTCTTTGTATTCCCCAATACTGCGGCATCCCTACCCATATCTCATAGATGGCACTGTGCTACTGAACTGAGGATTGTGGAATCTCCCAGCCAAATGCATGTGTATCTTACCATTTGTCCTCTTCTGCGCCAACAATTTCCTCTGCAGGTACTTCACTTTAATTAGAAGAATGGTTCAGTTATTGTTAAGATTGTATTGCTCTTATCTGATGAAAGTAGGGGGCAGGTTTTTAATCTGTTCTGAAAAATCCTTACCTGTCATCAGGTGGAACTTGGGGCTGTTCTTTCTCTGGCCCCGGTTCTTTAGAAGAAGCATCAGGATGGTGCTGCAAACAAATAAGGGGCACAAGGTGAGCAGTCAGTGAATGTGGGGTCACAAGGATATAATAAGGGCAATGTTTTTGTTCTGCCCAAGAAATGAGTGCAATGTCAGTGTAATGTACTCACTTGGGAAGAGTCGCTGGTCGGGTCTAAAATGACCAGAACCTCAGGCCCAGTGTCCTTTTCTGCTGGGAATGCTACACTGTTGTTAGTTGTAGCCTCCGTCGTCTCTGGTACTGCATCTGAAAATATAGAACACAAGTTTGATAGATATAAGGAATTTCAAATATAAAAATTCAAAGATATGATTAAACCTAAGGTTGCTTAGGAACACAAATTCAACCACCCGTGGTTCTGTTCACATGGTAGAATGGTACCAGGTAAAGGCTTATGGGCTGTTTGCTGATTTGAGATAATGCTGTCTATAATCACTGGTTTTAAATATACATGTTAAAGCAACAAAAATTCATTTATAGTCCTGTGGGGCTCAGGCTAATGTCCATTTAGTGGATCTGCTGATGCCACACGGGTTCCCCATATAATGACAATAGGAAAGAAACCAGAGATTGTTATAGCTCACCTTGAGTGCTCTCCGCTTCCCTCCGAGCGATCTCCGCATTGAGCTTGAGGAGAGAGGAGTAAAGGGCTTTCACCCTTTTCTCACTGCTGTTCCTCAGCTCCTTCACCTGGGCTTTAGCCTTTTTGCCTTTGCTGGCCCGGAACATCTTTTGCGCCCCCGCTGCTATGCGCATCTCCTTCTGGATGTCCCGCACCAGCTGGTGTCTCGTATCCAAAAGGCAAGGCCTTGCCCAGGGCTCGGAGACATCAAAACACTGATCGATGGCGTCGGTCTATAGAGAATGGAAAAAATAATGAAGTGCTAATAACGCCTCCAAACTATAATGAATATTCAACTTAAACATATTTGTGAGAACAGCAGAGAAATACAAACAGGGTTACTAAATATTTATTGTAAGCAGAGGAATTTCTCTTTGCAGTGACAGTTCCCCTTTATATCTGGGGGCAAGGCCTCTCATCCTCAGGCAGGAAACAATGGCTTTATATTTCCATCAGCCTTACCTCAGTGTGACGCTGCTGATGTAAGATGTTACACAGCTTGGCACCCATCTTGAATGTCCTGTATCAGGAAAGAAAGGTTGGTATTAGTCACTGCTTTAGTGGGGATAAATAATACAACTGTTTGTAGCTGCTGGTAACCTACAAGCTCAAGCAGTAATGAAATGATCAGACTTCTTATCCCATTGGTTTAAGCCAGGACTAGTCAGATCAGCCAATCATTTCACAGCTTCCGCTGCCAAAGGTAAAAACGTATGTTTAAATATTATACATTACTGCTATTGACTATGTATGCTAGTGTATGAGCCCCTCAATAAATCCCAGTCCCGCTATTTCTAATGCACAGTCACACTGCAATGGCCATAACCCCTGCAAGACAATTATATGTCCAACTAAATGTTCAGTTGAGTTTAGGCACAGTGTCATTCTGTAGCTGCAGTAAAACTACAACTTCCAGCATCCTCTGCCCCCCAATGCTCACACTTTGTATGAAAAGGAACAATAACCCTCCAACTGAACTAAATGATATAACACGGGGTGCTGGTTTGGTGGCGCTGCGGCTTGTATCATTGCTTAGGGTGACAAAGTGGCAGCATTGTGCATCATTTTCCTGACAGGATGCGCTCCCAAAAATTGCTTGTTAAGAATATATGAAGTATTGCTATTTTGCGTATTTCCAATATATAAGTGATTATGCTCTGTGGTTGTCGGGTCACAAAACCTGGCAACCAAAACACAACTGAACTCTGTGGGTTGATTATTACTTGTGTTATTGTTAAACAATCTTATTAAAAGGGGATTTATTTTGCTCACATAGCATTACCTTCCGTTATATCCCTTTACATGGGTGGCTAGGAATTGTAACTCTTCTTTTAATTAATCTTTCAATACTGCCATTCTGGCCCCTAGATATCCAGTTGTTGTTAGTTGGGAAACCCCTGGAACGACAGCAGTGTGACTGTTGCACTGTGGGAACCCAGCTCAAATCTTACTTACAGATCTACAGGTGGGAAATATGAAAATAGCTGAAATGATAATAAGCAGCATGACAGTTCCTATAGCCAATAGGGAAAGATCATCTTACTCATATTATAGAGGGGATAAATGTAGGACCAGTACCTTTGTCCAGAGGACCCCAGTTAGGAAGATGTAAATATCCTCTGGGCTGAGAACCACTCGAATCTTCTCCCTTCTTCTCTCTCGTTCTCACTGCTTCTCCCTTCTGTATCGCCGATGTCGCTGTTGTTCTCTGGATTCTCTGTATCGCTCTCAATAACTTACACTATAGGGGAAAAGAGATACAAGGGATTGTGAGCAGGAGAATACTAGGGGCAGAGGGCCCTGCCACTTCTGGAGCCGCAGGAGAGTAGGGGGCCCATTGGGACCAGGTAATATCAATGCAGAGTTGCAAAACTGCTCATGTTTAACATTTCAGGGGCCTCAAAAGGCTCTAAGAGCAACCAGGGGTACAGTGCATAACCCCCTCTATCATATATAAGAATATGAGCTCACCAATATCCCATACCAAAATGACATGGAAGGAATCAAACTATAAGTCCAATAACTGTCAGGTTTTCAATTTCTTAAAACTATAATTGGATGTAAAGGTGCCTGACAGCTCTTGTGTGTGCTATTTAGCTAACAAATATGATGGTCATCGAGAATGTAGACTTTCCTCACTGGCTTGTGTAAAGGGCCTTCGTCTCCCATGATGCACTCTGAGGTCAAGCCATTAGCATTGTATTGCTTATAATGTCAGGGCTGGCTTGTGACATGACTACAGATCCCATCATGCACTGAGATTTCCCAGTCCCATAAATGCAGGGATCATCTCAATATTCCAATGGAACATGCTTCTCCCTGCACATACCCAACGTGCCTGCTCCCCCATAGCCAACTCAGCTCTGATCAGTGCCCCTGCACCCCTAACGTAAGGAATCCTAATGCTAGCTATTTATTCTTCTGATTTGTGCTACTTGTCTTTCTATTGTGGCCCTCCTTTACCCATCATCCACTCTAGCGCTGGTGCTACTGACCGTTGCTAGGAAGAGTGGGACCCTAGCACCCAAATGAAAGTTGTCAGTTACAGCTAGAGAGAGGTAGTGTAAATGGTCTAAATGTTGAAAAGCACAAGTAAGTAAACAAAGAATATGAAATACACATTGCCTTAGAACTACAGCTCAGCCACATGGGATTCTGGGACTTGTAGTTCAGGGACAGCTAATTAAGCACGGGTGTAGGGTCAGCGAGACAGTGATTATGATTTTCTGTTTCTCAGCTCTTAACTCCCTCTGTGGCCCAGCACAGGTGTAATATCCAGCCCCCTTGTGCCATATAGGACAATACATGATTTTGTTTTCCACACCCCATAACTAATAGGCCCCTAAGCAGTGTTACCCCCCTGATGAGTGCACTAGGTGACAGTGGCAAAAAAATTACCCCCACTCCTTCCTGCCTGTTGGGCAAATGTAATTTGGAAACACACTGACATATTTCCAACAGACACTTTCATGATAAGCTTGTCCCCAAACAAGAGCAAATAATGGGGGCAATTTGGGGAGCTTTGGTGCCAGGGGCACTTTTGGGAACTTTGACTCCACTCCCCAAGCTACCATTAATCATGCAAAGTTGCCTAAAATGCTTCCCCCCCTTTTTTTGCTTGTCAGGCTAATTTTGTTAGCTGTTGTGCCAGGGGGCAATTTTGGGAAACACGCCCCAGGCTACTATCGATGGGTGCCAAAGTACCGCAAATTGCCCCTTGTATCATTGTATTTAATTTGTTCCTCTACCCCAGTATCTGTATCTGCTCCACTCACCCATGAACAGAAATAATATAACTGCCATCTGTACCTTAGCATTGTCAATATTGGAAGCAAAAATGTATGTATTGTATGGCCTCCAAAAGTTTATGGGGTCCCCAGTCAAAAAAAAAAGGATATATTTGCTGCAGCCCTGCCAACTGCCAAATCCTGTGTCTGTGTCTCCCAACCAGCGCTAAGATTAATGTCATCTCTAAAATTCTCCAAATTCACTAAAATCTGTGAGAGGAGCAACTTCCGCTAGTCTAGGGGGGCATCACCCAACTATTTCCCATCTTTTTTTAGCTAAAATAAGGGTTAATTGGCAAAAAAATCTCTCAGAGGGGATGCAGACTTACCTCTCGTCACAAGTCAACCAACGGACAAAGCCAACTGTCACATTTCTAGGGGTGAAGTCACATGTCGTGAAACAATGTAGCAGAAACAACATGATTGTTAGACCTGGGTAAAAACATTTCGCTAGATTATTTTTGCTTCAATCATCAGTACCAGCGACCAGAAAGGGATAAACAAATGCTGCTTCATTTGTCTCTGGCATAAATAGTGTGAGAATGGCAGTATTTTAAATGTTAAACAATGAAATTCAGTGAATTAAATCTGATTGGCTGTTGGTAGCTCCGTACACTTTTGGGCACCCAAGAAAAATCTCCTTTTCGTATGGGTTTCCCCCTTGACTATGTGATTCAAGTTTGGTGGGTTTGGCTCCAGAGCTCTAAGATTGGCAGCAGTTTAAATGTCTCCATTAAAGTCAATGGGTGAAATTGGATTGGCCGCTGTTGGCCCCTTCCACTTTGAGTTGTCCAACAAATGTCGCTGTTTCATTTGGGGTGACCCCATGATTATGTTATTCAAGTTTGGGGAGTGTAGCTTCAGAGCTGTAAGTGTGGCAGCAGTTTGAAAATCTTTCCTGTCAAAGTCAATGGAAATTTTGGGGTGTTCAGAGCGGCGCCACAAAAAGACGGGGTGGGATCCCTTAGAAAAGCACAAGCAGCCTGCTCCGCTATAGGGCGAAGAAGTGTAGAGAGTTTGAGTGTTGTACCCCTAAACCTGTAGGAGGAGAAGCGTTTAGAAAATGGGCTGCGCTAAGAATGGGCTGAAGAATAAGCTGAAGTGGAAGAACAGTTTTTCAAAGCAACATAATAAATCCCAGGCTGATATGGGCACTAGTACTATGGATGGGGCACATATACATTTATCCCAGTAAGGTAAATGGCCAGTGAATTAAAGGGTAATCCCAGAACGTTTCTCTCTGTCTCAGCTTTTTTATATGTTAAATATGCTCGAGAACAGTAACCTTTAGCCTTCCAGGGTTGGAGCTATAAATATATATATTCACAGTGTGATTCATGAATGTTATGCATAAGTTACACATAAGTACGTGTTCCCACAGCTCAAAAATATATGATTTTGGGTGGGTCAGTGTATTGTTTTGTGTGTTTTTACCCCACAAAAATGCAGAAAAATTTCTTTAAAGTGGAAGCTTTGAGGGGATTTTTTTTTTTAGAATTTTCATACAATTTTATAGAATCTGCTACATCCAGTGGTCCAACTACATTCTAGTGAGAGTCTGACTGCTTACGACTTGATGTAATGAATTATGGGAAATAAAAATATAATCTATTCTCCAATAAGTATTATGTCTGTGTAAATAGAATGTATAGTCCTTTTCAGTGTGGCAGTTCTCTACATCATGTCAGACGTCTAGAAGGAATACTGGAGTGTCTGGCCGAGCAGTCTAAGTGTGGATCCAGAAGTATGTTGGAGTCCCCTCCAGCCGCTAACGTGGAGGAGGGGTGTCTCTCATGGTTATGGCTATTTTATATGGAGAAGGGCTGCTAGGCTTTGGCAAGCACTCATATTTTAACAGCTCGGTGTCAACCTGTCCCCTGCCAAGCTCATCCCGCTTAGGCTGTAGTTACTGTACTGTTTCCTCAGTGGATGAGGCAGTGTGGGGGTCTGCCTCTGAAAGAAATCATTGGACATCATTCCCTTTTTGAATGGCCGCTCTTCTCGCTCCAGCTATAGCACCAAGTAATGTCCCCGTAATTGTAGCCTTACAATCGTCCCAGACTACGTCAGGGCTTGCAGTGTTGTTATTAGTGTCCCTGAAGTCCATTGAGGCTCCTTAGAGCCCGCCTCGCATAGCCACGGTGAACTAAGGCTACAAATTTGGGATCGTCCTGCTGGTATTATATTTATCTTAAGGAGGACTGTATGGGCAGACCAGACCATATAGTATTTGGTCCACTAGTCTGTGTAAGTGAGAAATAGCTAAGGCTAAGTTGATTCTGGTTAGTGTGTTTATACTTAGTGGATTGGCAGGAGCCCATGTGGATAGATCTTTCCACTTTCAGATGTCGGTGAGGCCCAAAGTAACAGTATAGTGTCCATCAGGGTGTGGGATTGCCTATCAGGCTGCTAGTGGGGCTGCTGGGTATCCTGTAGCTTCTTGCCTTACCTGCTGCATTGCCTGGAGCTGAAAGGTTGGTGGTACATATATACTTGTTATGGTCAGTGGCTGGATAGCTAAGGTACAAGAAAGGGCTACAAATCTGCCCTGAGGGTCTGTATGTAAGTCATGAAGTGAAGTTTAAAAGGTATGTGTTTTCTAATCAAAATAGAAGTGCCTCTGGCATAAGGGGGCGTGATAGCCATGAGCCTCCCAAGGGCTTTTTTAATGCCAGTAGGCATTGTCCCTCGAGATGGGTCTCCTGCAGTAGCAGGATATGGGGCTGATATTTTGTAATGTAATGGAACACTAGAGATTGTCTGAATTTGGGCCCCTTAAGTTCCAAGCTATGAGCGCTGAGGGCTCCTCTCCTGCTCGGTTTGACAATGACACATTGTGCAGTGACATGCAGTGCATTTCATTAATTGAGTGACCTTAGCATAGTAAACTTAAAATGAATATATTTATACCAGTTCTTGGGATTTCAATCTTCACACAGTTTAATCACCAGTATCGGAAAACAAAGCAATTTTTTCCCCAAAATAACTGTCCCTGTCCCTCCGTGCCGACCCCTAGTTGGGAAAGGCCTTTTCCCTGTAATTGTAAATGTGTTGTTAACACTAGGGAGATTAGTCTACTAATCTAAATTATGCTCCAGATAGTCCTGTAGAAGATGTGGATTGGTCCTATGGGAGGTAGTGAGGGCTTCTACCCATTAAAAAGCTGCCAAAAAATGGCCATTCATTTCAGGTATAAGTGCATGTTTGGGTGCCAGTACAGTCAGCTAATGAATCACCATGGGTGAAAAGTATATTGAGCCTGTGTGTGATTGGTCCCCTCCTGAGTATCTTGTCCATAGAGGTTGATATTTCATGGTGGTCAAGTCGGCAAGTGTGTGTGGCTAAATCCCGAATGGACCAGGGATCAGGATACTGCATGTTACAGTCTGGGACAGATGCCAAGGGATATCCAGCAGTGAGCACTGGTTGTTGGGGTGCCTTCCAATTGTCAGTAATAACAAGCAGGAGGCTTGGGATAGTCCCAGTCTGCCTGGGGCACCCTACCTTTTGGATAAGTCTGTGTGTCCCTGCAGTAAGGTACCTGGGGTCATTATGGCCTGGTCTATTGCCCGCAGAGCAATTGCTGTTAATATCAGTTGTACTGCCTGTTCTGGTAGTGGTTGTGTGGGTGGGGGAGAGCTCTCAAAATCGTACTCTGAGCGTGGGGAGCCACCACCATATTGCACGCTCTCTGGATTGCTGTCTCTGGCAAAGGGTTCTAGCCAGGGGCAATTTTCACCTTGAATCTGCCCTAAGATGGCTCCTGTGATGCCGCCCCTCTGCGCTGGAGGTGTCTAGGGGAGTCCCGCATCACAAGAGAGTAATTTCACTATCTGCACTAGAAAAGCAGAATTTCCAGTTAAAAGTTAAAGTTACCAGGAGTTTTCTTTCTGCCACTTAACTGGCCTCGTGGCAGCTGCACCTTGGTTCTAGCTTCGCTGCTGCGTCGGATGGCGCATGGTGGCAAAACACAGATTTTCTTTAGGCACAAAATTTAGAGCTTATTAAATGTTTTGCAGTCTGGTAAATGATGTTTTGTTACTTCCATTTTACATTTAGTTATCGCTTTTGTCTTCTAGAGGAATAGTCCTGGTACAGGGAAATATCTATGCCGGGTACATTTTCTGGTTTATTTGGGCGGTCAGCCGGTTAGCAAACCTAAGGGACAGTTCTCATAGTTGGCTCTCCCAGTGTTTGCCATGTTTACCTTTAATTTACCTGCTAGGCCCCCAAGGGTGCAGACACATGGAGCTACTACAAAAATGGACAGTGCTGATAATTGTCTCTACGTGTGTTTTAGCAGATTCAATTCTCAGTATTATCTATGGTATTTTCTGGCTGCTACTAAGTAGCTCCATGTGTCTTCGCCCTTATGCATCCCTGTAAGAGATTAACCGCCACTACGACATAAGTGTTTTGGGAGAATACAAACAGAATTATGGCAGTAAAGAGAAGACAAAGGCCTTTTATTCAAAGCAGAATTATCTCTGAAGCCTCTCTACAAGCAACAGAAAGGCAGATTCACTGGTTTGGCAAGGTCCCATGTATGTATGAGTTTTACATTTGTATTACATTTTTCCATCTTCTCCTGTCACGATCAAGTTGTTAAACCTGCCTTCTGCCTCTGAGAGGCTTATCAAGCACTTTATGTAGCTCCTTTTTTCCCATGTGGAGGTTGTAGAATTTAGAATGCAAGAGGTGGAACAGAGAATTCAGGAATGGGTTGGCATTTAAACTGTAAGCATATTGTTAATACACCAAAGAACGGAATGCTGTGTATGAAGGTTGGAATAAACTAATCGGAGGGATTCCATAGGGTTCATTTGTGAATCTGAGCGCAGCATGCAAAGTGCAGAAATGGCCACAATCTGGCGTATGTATGGCATACATTATACCTGGTGTTGCAGCTGATATATGCAGCTTCTGTGCAGTTTGTTCAATTGCCAAGTCAGCATATGCAGGAGTGGAGAGTGAAAGGAATGGAGTAAAGATATTTTCAGTGCAACATGTGTAGGTTTATGGGTACAGGTGCCATGTGGGCAGTGTATGCAGGTGTATATGCCAAGATGCTTTGAGTACGGGTGTGGGACCTGTTATTATATATTAGTTGGGATCAAATACAAGGTTCTGTTTTATTATTACAGAAAAAAAGAAACCATTTTTCAAAATTAGAATGATTTGCTTATAATGGAGTCTATAGGAGATGGCCTTTCCGTAATTCGGAACTTTCTGGATAATGGGTTTCTGGATAAGGGGTCTGATACCTGTACAAATCATGCTGCTTTGCTTAAAGTAGGTTTATATACAGAGGTTGTCATTTCAGTAAATGGCCATGTACATGTAGGTACACTCAGCAGAATATATGCAATGTATGCAGTATGTGTAGCAGTTTTGATTACAGTGTATGCAGGTGTATATGCAGGGCTATCAGTGCAGTACACAAGTGTTGTTTTTTATATTGTGCAATGTGAGCAGTAGGGGTTATTAATACTGCAGTGTATATGTGAGTGTGGTCAGAGCAGTCACTCTATGCTGGTGTTCAATGAAAACATATTTGAATTTCCAAATTCCCTCTTGATTTAGATGTCTGTAGGAAGAATGGATGTCGGACTTTATGCTTCAACTGTTCATACCTTCAGCTGCCAGTGTACTCATCCAACAGAGATGTGAAGCTGATAGTCCTTCTATTTGTTAGTTAAGGGTTGCTATTATAAACTGGTACATAGTGATGTGTTAAGGAGTAAAGAGGGAAGATTTGCAAGCTCTTCACCCTCTTCTCTCTTCCCAACCCTTTTTTGCAGTATCTTTCTGTTCTTTTTCCTTCATTTTCTAATCTGTTATCCTTCACTCTGTTGTTCTCCTTATCTCTTCTGCTCACAACCTATTTGTCATCACAACCTTAAGGGCTCTGGCACACGGGGGAGATTAGTCGCCCGCGATTAACTCCCTGTTCGCGGGCGACTAATCTCCCCGAGTTGCCTACCCCTGCCATCCCACCGGCGAAAATGTAAGTCGCCGGCGGGATGGCAGACGCGGCGGTGTGATTTCGCGCAGTTAATCGCGGGCGACTAATCTCCCCCGTGTGCCAGAGCCCTTACTCTCCCCATCTCCTCTACCTTATCTGCCCAAACACCCTTCTGACTCTAAAGGTGCCCATACACGAGCAGATCCGCCAAGCGAGCGGATCTTCCCCCGATATCCCCACCTACGGGTGGGCGATATCGGGGAGCATTTAGGTAAAAAATAATCCGATCGTTTGGCCCTGGGGCCAAACGATCGGATTATGTGGGCGGCAATGGGGCAGTCGGATCGGGGACCGCATCAACGAGCCGATGCGGTCCCCGATCCGACCAGATTTTCTAACCTGGCCGATCGAGATCTGGCCAATTTCAGGCCAGATATCGGTCGGCCAGGCCGCTCTGCTCTCCCCATACACGGGCCGATTAGCTGCCGAATCGGTCCAAGGGACCGATATCGGCAGCTATAGTCGGCCCGTGTATGGGGGCCTTTACTGTTCCTTCTCTGGTTCCCCCCTTCCTTAAATTGCCATACCCATACCCAGTATCTGCTCTACTATCTTCTACAGATAGCCCTTACCAGTATATGTGTATATATATATATATATTTTTTTTTTTTTCCTTTCCTATAGGTCTGCTTAATGGAAATATTCTAACCTGAACTTTGTTTTATTTGTGAGCTTTTACTGTAACAGTTACAAAAAAAGTGTTATAGTTAGCTCGTATACAAGCTATTATCGTCACATTCAATCATTTCTAGAAAAGTGGAACGAAAAGTGCAATTAGTTTGGACAGTTGAACAGACACAGATAAGAGGAGTTTACATAAAAAAGGGGTAAACATTGGATCCGTTTGTAATTGCCCTGCTCTTCCCCACATCTAGAGCCCATATGTTCTGTCATCAATTGTCTTTGTTTTAGTTCTACAGTGGTTCTATATTATCGGGCTAACAGTTTTAGTTGCTTTCTTGGTATCTGATACTCACTGAGCTTGTTCAGAGGATGTATAGATTTGTTTTCAATCTTTTTGCTAAAGATCTTGAAAATAAGAGTAATGAATAGTTAAAAGCTAGAAGATGTGAGTGTATTGGTTCATGTTGATTAAAAAGCACCAACCCACAATAGCAGGTTAGCAATTAGTCTCCATGTTGTTTCTTTAGGGCTCTGGATAGTGTTGTCCTTGTTTTGTTCCTAAATTAACATTACCTTTAAAGTTTAACCAGTTTCCTATAAAGTACATCTTGGTTTTCAACTGCGGTAACACAGGCTTGTTTCGTTAGCTCAGTGTTTGATTTACTAGCAAGGTTTGGGCCATTTCTTGGGTTGCTGGTTGCTTTGTGAGTTTCTATTACAGTTTGGTTGCTTATTGGGTTTATTTGCCTGTGATCACTGCCTTGTGAGAGTATTGCTGGGTCACTGTTGGGAACTGTTGGTATTTTATTTAATGTACAGGATGCTCCAGAGTCTGGAACTGTAGCCCACTCCAGCATTGTGCAGGGTGATGTTGGACTTGTGTGTGTGCTAACCCACGGGAACCCGTATATTATTTACATGGTAAGTAATTCTTGTGGGGGAATTCTCTCCCTGAAATGGTTGTACAGGCAGATACATTAGATAGCTTCGAGAAGGGTTTGGCTTTTTAATAAGTGAGAAAATACTAAAAACTAAAAAGTTACTAAAAAAATCGATTTTAGTAAAATGTTAATTACAGTCTTTGATATGGATACAAACGGTTGCACTTGATCGACATGTGTCTTTCTTTAGTTCTTTAGACCTATGTACCAGAGACAGCACACTACTCGCTAAAGCACTTGGTAGGGCCCTTCTATGAGATAAGGTTGCCTACCGCTTTGTGAATAAAGTGTTGGTGCTTCTAGACATTTCCAATTCACAATCACTTTATTTACAGGTGACTGAGATAGCTGTAGCAGAGCAGGAATTGATGAACTGACTAAATGGAGCTTCAGCTCAGATAGGACAGAGCACATTGCGGACTCTCTCACTCCACATAAGTCAGTTTCAACCCTGCCTAATAGACTTGTTATAATTCTCTAAACCTCGTATGTACTGGCAACTGTAATAGCAGCCAAAGGTGGTTCTACCTAGCATTGTTACAGGGTGAATACTTATACAATCACCAAATCTGCTTTTTAACTTTTAGGTATATATTTTTTAGGTATCTCTTAGGATATGGTGTAAATCAAATGGTAAAAAATCATTTTAATTCCAGTGTGTAACAGTGCAGGGAATTTACACCAGACTGTTGTACAGCACTGAGGAATAAATGTAGTGCTGTATATACTGCCCAGAGCAATCACTGACTATAAAAGAGATCAAATCTCTCTAATTGTTGAGGGAGCTAAATACAAAACTTAAATGCTGAAAAGTTTGTATTAATATGGTAAAACTCAAATTTTTAAATACATTGTATATATTTTGTGTGTGTTTTAGACAGCCTAAAGCTAGGTAGAAAGAGCCAGATAACCTTCAGTCATTTGTCAGCTAAACTGGTCAGCATCTGCCCATGTGTAACCTGCAGTCACTGTCTGCTTGGGATCATGCAAGTCACCTAATCCCCCCTGTCCCACTTATGGTACAGCCCTTAGGGTGTCATTCATAGTGTCAGACATTTGCTCCTTGATGGTATGGTTACGCAGATTGCAAAATTGTAGATCCTTTTAAATGGCAGTGTAGGCTAGGGAAGAAGGTGCTGGCAGGAGGGGGGGCTGCTTGATTTTGGAATAGGGACAATATCCCTATAGACTGAAATGCAATCAAAAATATTGCCTTATTTTTTTGTTCCCTTTTATAAGGATTAGCTGTTACTGTGTGACTATCACATTAATCCCTGGTTTGAGTTTATTTGACTAATCATTGTTTTTCTTTCCCCACAGCTTTTTGATGGATGTATATACAGCCTTCATGCCATGATGGGGAATGGTGGGGGGGATGCCAGGAATGGCCTTTGTGAACAGAATCTCCAGCCTGTTGGGCCAGTGTGAGAATGCTTGGTGGGGCAGCCATACCCGCAAGAGCACTGTCACTCACAGGTACTGAACCTTTCAGTGTTTCTTCACTGCTGATTTGATCCAATCTCACATACATTCCCACTCTCCACCCCTCTATATGTAACCCTTGTCAAATGAGACCAACCAATACCCAGAATAAAGGGCACACACACAGCGGCTTGATGGTAAATCTGTGAAAACACAGTTTTATTGATGATATAAAATGCGCTTTTTTGATTCTGAGGAAGGCAAAAAAAACCTCTGAGAAGCTTTGAGCCAATCTGCTTCATTAGAGGGAAAAATTCCTTCCTGACTCCTTAACGGCAATCGGATTTTCTCCCAGAATCAATGCGCGATGTTAAATGAGAGGAATATGGCGGCATACACATGAGCGCAGTTAAGCACCAGGTGAATTCTGCATTCCCTTCCATTCCACTGGGCCCCAGGCAGCCTGCAGACCCCGGCTTCTGCAGTCTAACCGATGGAGTGAAAGGGAATGCAGAATTTAGCGAGTACCTTCAGTGTGCCCCTGTGTATAAAACCATATATTGGAAGGAGGGGTGAGCGCTGGTGGAACTGCGGATAAGGAGAAGGCACCTAGACAGTGCAGTGCTGGATAGCAGCGTTGATCTCCTGCAAGGCCTTGTTCAGGTGTTTGAGTCTGGCCTTTATCTCCTTCTTCTCCTTCTTCCACTCAGCTGCACTTTTCCTGGGCAGGTCCAGTGTCAGTGCAGCTTTGCTGATCCACAGCTCTGTCTGTGCTCTGTGGATTTCTTCTGCGATCTTCTTCTTTATAGAGCGCAGATAGGGGTCAGCGTTGGGGCCACAGGATGTTCTCGCTGAGCCCTAGAGAAATGAAGGAAAAGAGAAGACATTAAGGGCTTAAGCAGTTTTTATTTAATTCATAGTAATAATAATGTGCCAGTTTCCTACCACAGAGGGAAATAGCAAAGTGGCAGGTATTTATTACCACTAGGGGTGCTGTTGTATTGATGGTAGATAACGTACATGATATGGCGACTCTTGTAAGTAAATATAGGAAATGTAATTCCCAGGCTACACACTTGTATAATCCCTTATATTTCTATTTAAAAGTAATGGAACATAAATGCTGCTTATAATTGGGTTAGGCTCTCCTTTAACCCCTTGGTTACCTTTCTCAACAGTGACTTCTGTGAGGGCAGAAAAAAAAAATAAGTTGTGAGCAGCCTTACCTGGTTCCTGGGTCTCAGGCAGCTGTTCTTGAGGCCCATGTCGGATGGTTCTGTAATATAAAATAGAGGGAAGGTTAGGGTTAATGTGGAGACTCCCAATAAACAAATAAAGATTTATTAATAACTCACTGTGCAGATTCCTCTTCTTTTTCTTCTTCTTCTTTTTCTTCTTCTTCTTCTTCTTCCTGTTCTTCTACTATAGATGTCGGGTTGTAGTCTTTATAAAGACTTTTGTTAGTCTTCTTCTGTATCACCGAGGATCGTAAGAGTCGCTGCAAATAGCTCAAAATCGCTTTAAATCTCTCAAATCGCTCTATTTCATGTAATGGGGAGAGAGAGAAGAGACTGTGAGCTCTTGTGATCCGGACCCTCTCTGCCATTTGTATTCAGTTAAATGTTAAGGTTGCTACATGAGAGCAGGGCAGATACCCGGGGCAAAGGGGCAGAACTCTAAGGAGCCTGTCAATACTGGGAGGAAAAATGTATGTATTGTATGGCCTCCAAATGTTTATGGGGTCCCCAGTCAAAAAAATATATATATATTTGCTGCAGCCTGCAAAACTGCCAAATCCCTGTGTCTGTGTCTCCCAACCAGCGCTAAGATTAATGTCATCTCTAAAATTCTCCAAATTCACTAAAATCTGTGAGAGGAGCAACATCCGCTAGTCTAGGGGGGCATCACCCAACTATTTCCCATCTTTTTTTAGCTAAAATAAGGGTTATTTAGCAAAAAATCTCTCAGAGGGGATTCAGACTTACCTCTCACCACAAAGTCAACCAACGGACAAAACCAACTGTCACATTGCTGTGTGTGAAGTCATCTCTGGTCACATGTCATGAAATGTTTGTTTGTCATAACATTTACAGACAACTTTAAAACCATTGGGTTTTTGTAACACTACAAAAGAGTTTCTGAGTGGGGCTTCCCTTTAATGTTACTGCTAAATACATGGTGATAGCGAGTGGCAGAATAAATATATAAAGAGACAACAAATAGAGCATCTGATGAAATCCATATTTCTTTGTGACAAGGCACCTAATAAAGACAATATTGATATTAGACAGGAACGTTAGAGATAAGCTGTTTGCATCTCCTGCCTATAGCCCATTGCATTCAGATTTGGCTACATTTTGATAGCTATTGCTATGCAACTTGTAGATATATAATATATATTATTGCACTCACGGTACATGTATTATTCATTTAACGGCCCTGTTCTCTTAATATGTTATTACTAACTTGTGTGTTATCTGAAAAAAGTTGCGAAGATTGTGAATCATTGCTGGTGGCAGAAATATATGAAACAATGTATAAATACTAAATGACTGATATGATGATGTGTCGTGTTTATAATGAAACTATCCAACGCATTGAAACAATATATTTATTTAAACCAGACTGGCCGTACAGGACATCCCAGCAAAGTCCCATTCAATGGGGTTTGTTATGATTTGAGGTTGTGACAGGGGTTGAGGGACATCTAGATCAGAGAGAGGGCCTGAGAGGGGGCTTCTAATTCCAATATTACTATAACGCACCGTTTAGGCCTGCTGGGAAATGATTGAGTGGGAATGTAAGGGATTGTAAGGGACATAATAACACACTCCCCACTCTGGGCGATTCAGTGGCTACCAATGAAAGAACGAGTATTTAGAGACAGAAATGACAGAAAGTTAATGTACGAGCTACAAACTTGGGACAAACTGGTAGCTTCAGGCAGATAAATAAGCAACCCCACCACCCCAAGCAGCACTATTAGGGAACCTCACCAAGGAGTATACGCTATTATTAAATGAAACAGGACAAAAGATCTAGAGGAATTCACTCAGCACCCTAGACCAGGGTTTTCTCTAGAATACTATCTTCTCCTAAGCTAGGGATCACCCTACAAAAGCTTACTGCACAATACGAACACCATGAAAGTACAGAACAGAAGAAGAAATAGACACCGTAAACACCAGACACCGAACTACCCTGCATATTGTTCTTCATTAAATAAAATCAATTAAATTACATTGAAAAAAAATAAAGGAGACCAATCCAAAGCTGCTAAGAAGAAGCCATTCTATAACATACTAAATGTTAACCTGAAAGGGAATCAACCCGTTAGACACAGCCACAGGAAGCACGCCAATAAACCATTTATATGTTAAAATCTAAAGAAATGGGTCAGAAACTGAGAACTGGTAAGCATTTGCTACTGTGTGGGTGCATGGTGATATCAATGGCAGATAGTACAGGTATGGGATCCCTTATCCAGAAACCCGCTATCCAGAAAGCTCCGAATTACGGAAACCCCGTTTCCCATAGACTCCATTTTAATCAAATAATTCAGAATTTTAAAAATGATTGCCTATTTTAATAAAACAGTACCTTGTAACTGATCCCAACTAAGAAATAAATAATACTTATTGGATGCAAAATAATCCTATTGGGTTTAATTAATGTTTGATTGATTTTTTAGTAGATTTAAGGTATGGAGATCCAAATTACGGAAAGACCCCTTATCCGGAATGCCCGAGCAAGATCTGAAGGTCTAGACTTAGCTTAGCGTGTCTATGATGTGGAACTCTCGGAACTCTCGGTTCTAATACAGGTGGCTTTGTTTCCGAAGCAGGAATAACGCACAGAGCTGCAGCCCAAGTGCAGTTATTTAGTACCAAACAGAAATGTCAATTATTTGTAATTATTTATTGGTAATAACCAGCTGTCCAGCCCCTTAGGGATTAATAAAAGGATTTTTGTGTATGTTATTTTTTTTTCAAGTGAGACTATTATATTATTTTACTTGTGAGGAAAGGACACATCTTTTTTGTTGTGGAGTCACTGTAACTGTTGCTTCCCCAGTACTATCAATTTTTATTAAATGTTTTCGAGGGAAAAAGACATTTTACGTTATTTTTTAGTTCCTAAAATTCTCCCTCTTCCCTTGATGAGACATAAAAGGCAGAGCAATGCCCAATATATGCCCAATATAGCACAAAGGAGTACGGATAATGTCACGCGTGGCGCTTTGCTAGGGCCGGATTTCTCTTCTGGGCGCCCCGAGACCCCTGTTGGTGACCCCCCTCCACCTGTGCACATGCGCGAACGCGCGACAACCACCACCCCCCCCCCCCGCAGCCGCGAGTGCGCTCCTTTTAACTCCCATACTGAGCAGTGGGCAGAGGTCCCGACTGCTCCGTATGGGAGATAAATGTAAAAATGTTCTTGCGGCGGGGCGGCATGCCGCCCCTAAACTTCTGCCGCCCTAGGCCCGGGCCTTTGTGGCCTCGCCACAAATCCGGGCCTGCTTACCCATGGCCTACAGTGCCAAAGGCCTTGACTATAATGGCCTCCACCTAAAGCATTTAAATGTTACAGCACAAATCTCCTTGTGTGCCTTTACCCTTATGGACAGTGCCTGTATGAGTGGCCTTTATGTTTAAGATCAGGCAGTTTAGACGGCATGTTTACTGGGTGTATCACAAATTGCTGGAATTTTTCCAAATGAACATTCAGTGTATAGATGTTTATGGCATTTTGACATTCTTATGGCAAAATGACGGTGCCTTATAAGCCGGTTGCATGGGAAACATAAGCAATCAGCTACTGGGCAGTACATAACCCCATTAGACTCCGCAGAACGGAGTAAGATTTTCAGGAACCTGTGGGTGTTGTAGGGTGAGAATACATTTTGTAAAGAAGAAATTCATTTTGATCCCTGAAAATCTCAACATTTGACATTGGACATTTAGGGGCTATATGGAGCTGAAACTGATAACTTGTTGCACTAGTATGTGCCCATGGTGGGGTAAAAAGGGGTTTAATGGCAAATAGTACCAGTAAAGTTTGTAGTTTAATCTGATTAATATAGACTAGGGAAAAGGTCCTAATAAAACCACTATGCCCCATAAATAATCTCACAGCAAAAACCTGCTGTTTGTTGAGGGATGATCTGTCCCGGATTCATATACTGATACTGTGCAAGACTGCGAGTTGTACCCAAGGCTCATTCTCCTAATTCTGCTGTCTCTATGGGGGATATATGGGGGATTTTTTTTTCCCCAATTTTTTTTTTCTTTCAGATTTTTAGGGTTAAAAGTCACAGAAAAAAAAAGTTGTGACTTTTGCAAATGGCTAAAAATCCAAATCTGACAGTTTGACAGCTTAAATTTATATCTGATATCTTGTAGAAGTCAATGGCAGATGTCCCTTCCATTTTTGATGCTGGTTTTTGTGTGACAATTTGATAAATTTGAGCTTTCGGTCCACAGTTTGAAAAAGTTGCAGTTTCTGTGACTTTTTCCTACTCTGACTTTCTCAATTCAGATTTGTTTGTAAATGTCAGACATACATGGAAATAAAGATATGAGCAATGCTAGAGGTTTAGTAAATGTGCCCTATGAGTGCTGCACCTTTGTTCCTAAGCTTTGGCTTAAATAGTTCCATGTCCTACTTCTGCAGTCATTGCATTTGAATAGATCTCAGAACTGTACCTGTAGAGAAAGCTACAGTTCTCATAAATATTTGGCATAATACCTGTAAGGAGGTAACATTTATTTTAGCTTGTTAGTGTAAATAGTTGGGCAATGTTTAAGTTTAGCCAGTAGGTGGCACTAAACCATAAAGAGATACTGACAGCAGAAATGAAGCAACTATCATAACATTGTCTTTTCACGAGCTTTATTATTTTGCTGTAAATCTGCTGCCTGATACTTTTACATTACCTATCTGATCACCCATTCCCAGTCCGTTAGCATTAGACGCTATAACTGACAGATTGAGAAGGAACAGTCAGGTTTAGGACTGGACATATCAGTAGAAAATAATCAGCATGACCTATAAATAACTTTTAGCATACCCCCCAACTGTCCCGCTTTGCGCAGGACTGTCCCGCTTTTAATAGCGCATCCCGCTGTCTCTGATAGTTCCAGGAATGTCCCGCATTTACGTAATAGACATTCATTGAACTAGCCTGGACGGAGGGATGCGCTGATTTGAGCCGGGTGCTCCTGCTCCTTGTTCGGCTCTGCTTCTTATATGGATCCTTGTGCGGCGGCGACAGGCCCTTTTATAAGGTTGCGCCCCGTGCGTACTGATGTCACACGTACGCACGGGGCGCAGCCTTATAAAAGGGTACTTCCTATTAGGCCATAGGGGGCACTGTGTATGGGGGCAAAACTGATACATAGTTATAACTCACTTATAACTGACTGCCTTTTCTCTATATTTGTATTTTATATGTAGGAGTTGCTATATTGTTTTCCTTAGGTAGTACAGTATGAGGGTATAGCACATTTGCTATAGCCCACCATTTCAACTATATAAAAGGAGTATTTTTAGAAAAAAATGGGGTGTGTCAATTGGGGCGTGGTCACAAAAGTGGGCGTGGTCAAAAAATTGCTGCGCTACTTGCGCCAAATCTTTTTGTCCCTCTTTTCATTTTTCATATGTTGGGAGCTATGTTTTAGTATAAATTCATATTATGAAGAGTTGGTTTTTTTTATGTCAGTATCACTTTAGGGTTGGCCTGTAGGGAACCCCCCTCCCATAGGAGCTTATATAAGGAAGTGTCTAGTCTAGACTGCAGAGCTGTCACTCTTCTGGAGTTTCCAGATTTTGGTGGCTCTCTCCCGTTCTCCCGTCCCCAAGCAGCATTCTCCCGATTTATCTCACAAAGTCCTTTGGGGAATTTCGGGCACGCATGTGCAGTAAGCATTTGGTGACGGCATTTGATGCATTTGCACATATGGGGGTACAATATTTCCGCTTCAGCAGCGATTTTGTGGATACGTGTGATGTCACTTCTGGAAATGTGTTTGTGTGTGAGGTCACTTCTGGTTATTGGGATAAGATGCTATACCCCCATTGTGCCAGTGCTGTCAGTTTGACAGCTGTGAGACTGTAAGGAGGGCTGCACTTAGCCAAGACCAGGGGAGGTAGGAGCACAGTGTGCCAGTGCCACCTTGGGGCTGGTTAGGTAGCTGTTAGGGTATCAAGGGCAGTCTTTTGCCCCAACAAGGAGGTAGCGTTTGGAGTTAGTAACCTGGGCTATTGTGCAGCAGTTAGGGACTGAGCGTTCAGGTGTTGGTTAGTAGGAAACCTACATGCTGTAGTGAGACAGCCGGGAGAAGCTTTTATATTGTATGTATGACAGAAAAGGAGATTATTGTATAAGGAGAGGAGGCCCCCAAATGGTCAAGACATTCTGCTAGTGCGTTTCCACAGAGAAGCGAGGGTAAATTTGATCAACCAATAAATGATGATGATTAAGTGTAGCCGCAATATAATAAAGGTTGTGTCAATAAGCCAGAGGGTGATGCTGACAAATTGGCGCCCCCGGGGTTAAACCCTTTGTTTTCCTTTAACACGTGTTACTTCATTTGTGTAGTAATTTGTGCAACTTCTCTCTTTAAATCCTTTTTTTGGTAAATATGTTCATGTCATTCTCTATGTAGGTATAGTGTATGTCCTGCGCAATGGCACTTACACTGCACTATTTATTCTTACATACCCTGGCATGCCCCAATCAGCCCCCAAACCTGCCCTCTCTGTAATATTCCCACACATGGCATGTCCTTCCCAGATAGGGACAGGGGCAACGTATGCATTAATTATTCAACGTAAACTTACATTATGGGGCCATTGACTCCGAATACAAAAAATTCATATTGGTTCGTACTGTGGGTATTTTCTGCGACTTTTTCATACTTTGCACGACTTTTTCGGACATTTGCGTGACTTTTTTGTACTTTGCAACAAAATTTGTGCGACAAAATCGTATTGTTGCGCAGAGTACAAAAGTTTCGGATTCATTCAAGCTTCGGTATCATGACTTTCCTTGGGCCAGGTTGGAGCTGCAGAGTGCCATTGAGCCCTATGGGAGACTTTCCTTGGGCCGGGTTGGAGCTGCAGAGTGCCATTGAGCCCTATGGGAGACTTTTCTTGGGCCGGGTTGGAGCTGCAGAGTGCCATTGAGCCCTATGGGAGACTTTCCTTGGGCCGGGTTGGAGCTGCAGAGTGTCATTGAGTCCTATGGGAGACTTTCCTTGGGCCGGGTTGGAGCTGCAGAGTGCCATTGAGCCCTATGGGAGACTTTCCTTGGCGGGTTGGAGCTGCAGAGTGCCATTGAGCCCTATGGAGACTTTCCTTGGGCGGGGTTGGAGCTGCAGAGTGCCATTGAGCCCTATGGGAGACTTTCCTTGGGCGGGGTTGGAGCTGCAGAGTGCCATTGAGCCCTATGGGAGACTTTCCTTGGGCGGGGTTGGAGCTGCAGAGTGCCATTGAGCCCTATGGGAGACTTTCCTTGGGCTGGGTTGGAGCTGCAGAGTGCCATTGAGCCCTATGGGAGACTTTCCTTGGGCCGGGTTGGAGCTGCAGAGTGCCATTGAGCCCTATGGGAGACTTTCCTTGGGCCGGGTTGGAGCTGCAGAGTGCCATAGAGCCCTATGGGAGACTTTCCTTGCGCCGGGTTGGAGCTGCAGAGTGCCATTGAGCCCTATGGGAGGCTTCCAAAATCATGCACTGAAGGATCAAATTCAGAAAGGTTTTCCCGCCGTTTACAATCATTCGATACGAAAATTTCGTGACTTTTGGATCGCCAATACAATATTTTACAATATATTACCATGACTGTTCCGATTTGCGATCATCAGAAATGCTCGTATTTAATCCGAATTTTTCCCATTTCGGGATTCGAACTCGTACTTTGATGAATGTGCCCCAATGTGTATTAAAGAATTGGCAAGTGGTGCTGCAGAGCTTTAGTTGCAGTGCTGCCCAGTTCTATGAATTTGCAGGGCCAATAATTCCCGAGTGGCCATACACAAATTAGGAGCTCTATCACTTAAAGACAAAGTTTGCCCATAAGTTAACTGCCTACATGTTGCAGATGGAACTATGCCAACCAGTTTCTATGTTGTTCTTACACCTGTTTTGCCTCTCTCCACAGTTAAACATAAAATGCTTCTAGTCATCTATACTTGGGGACGCTGGGAATCAGAAAACAGATTGTTGTCAGGTAAGATTTTTTGTTTTTATTGTTTTTATATTGTGCTCATCATTCTGTGCAGGCCTTCTTCATCCTTCCGGCAGATACACAGGTTTCTCCACAGGCACAGGTCTCAAGCAGTCACTGGCCTTTCTGTTGTTCGACTATGATTCCCAGAAGCCTCTGTGGGAGATGCAGTTACGCACTGAACAGCAGCAACACGGGGAATGTTATCCCTGAGTCTAGCGTACTGCATTCTGCAAATCAGTGTGCGTTTATAAGGTTCAATAGCAAGCTTTGGGAATCTGAACAGCATCAAAGAGAAACTTATTTGCTGTGTCAGCAGCCTCTGTTATTAACCTTCCCAGTGCCTTATTGTACTGGGTCAGAACAACTGGATCTAGAAGTGTCCCTCCATATTGCCCAGGATAAAGTTGCTCTTATGCTTAAACTTGGTAGTATCTATCAGTTCCTTATTACATTGTTCTTGCAAGGGAACATCCCTCTCACAACTCCAGTTCCCTGCATGATGTAAAAAAAATATTTCTTTCAGGCTATTTTTTGAACAAAGCAGTAAACAACAACAATTGTTTGGAAGATATTAAAAACTCTAGTAAGTGAACATGACAGCCCTTCACTTAATACTTGTACTAAGTATTTCTGAGCATGGCCATCGCCCAGCAAGCAGGCCGCAGATCTCGGAGCGCCAGTTAATCTTGACTGGAGTTGACTGTTTGCTGTCTCTTTTGTGAAATTAGGGATGCCTTTTCCCCCGCTAGCTGTCCCTTTTCTTTACAGAGATGGACTTGGAGTACTCCTGAGCGAGATGCCTGCTGCCCATTTGGAGCCTGCAAATCTCTGCCTGACTCTGCTCCCTACAGTGTGGATGGTGAGTCGCGGTATCCGGCAGGAGGACTGGTGTGACGTACTTAAGGCTTTTCAGCTCACAGGGAAATTGTGAGTTTTGGCTTCTAATTATTCTTGTTGAATCTCTCACCCTGGCGCCCAGTTAGCTTTGCCACATACCTATCTCTTTTTTGAGCATTGTAGCTTTTAAGCGGTCAACTACATGGAAATTTAAGTATATCTGATTGACATTTGGAAAACTTCTCTACCATTTTTCTGGACTTTTTTCTATAGTTATATGGAGGCATAATTGTTTTTGTTTTAGCTCCAGGCCACTATAGCAACTATTAAGCCTTGGAATGAATTTATTGACCTTGTTGCTTCTACTTGGGAAAGCATAGGCTGATTTACTTTATGTTCTGACCATGGCATTCATATGGTTATTGTAAGTCATAAGGTTATTAGTCTTACACTTGGGGCAGTAATTATTAACATTGGAGACAAACATTACTGGTGATGTTGCCCATAGCAGCCAATAAGATCTTTGTTTTTGTAGTTGACCGTTCAAATTCTAATTGCTAATTGGTTTTTATTGGCAACATGACTGGTGATGTTGGCTTCCACACTATAATGAATATGCCCCTTGGACTAATACAACTGCATAAAGAGTTTAATAACCTGACGTATTGGCGTTAAGATCTCCTACAACACTTTGAAAGGTTTATATCTCAAACCGCTCTATGATATTGGAGAACCTATCACTGGCTTTCAGCTTTTTCTCAACACTTTAAAAATGCACTGTTACATTCAGTAATTTTGGGACTGTGAGGTTGTGGACTGTATTGTCAAATACTTTTGTAGTTCAACTCCTTCACCATAAGATGGCACCATAACACCAAATTATCTTGGAAAGGTGATGTTTTATTACTGTGCAGCTAAATATTTCTCTTTACAAGTATTTTCCTCCACATTACTGTGCCACTTAACTTTCTCCTGGATTACAATTTCATTTATCTTTAATGATCAAAGAAAAAAGCAAAACCTCTCCCTTCCTCTATCCACAAAACCAATTGTCGCTTTCTTGAAGCAACAAATTGGTTGTTTGATACAATCTGCACACAACTCGGATGGGGCGGAAACGGAATCTGCAATTCCCACTTTCCAAACTACTCAAACAAGTCCTCTAACTTTGGACCAATCTGACAGTGTTCTAGTGGTGTTCCAGTCATTAATGGACAAGGCTACTGCACAAATCACTACTGTTTCTGAGAAAGATAAAGAATTGGCAAGACACACAGATACACTCGAATCAAGGATGGACAATACGAAAATGGTTTTAGAGGCCCAGGAAATGGACTTAATTAAGTAATTGAATTAAACAACAGGTTCTGAACCTCCAATTGAAATTAGAATACCTGGAGAACAGGTTTTGTCGAGATAAGAAAACGAGGAATTCCAGAATCTTATAAGCACTTGGAGTCAGAATTGCAAGAATGCTTTACCATTTACCATCTCAGTTTCTGCACATCGATCAGATCCCCAGATCTCACAAGATCTGCTATCACTGGGGTTTCCCTTGAAATTGATATTTACACGTAATGGCAAGTCATTTTCCCACCCTACACCGAATAAGACCAAGGAAGCTCTCCAGTCTGCTGGATGTACTAATGCCTTACCAACTAAACTGAGTACAGCTCCATGTACCCTGCAATCATCGGGTTGGCCATCGCCAGAAAGACCTTCTCCTTCACGATTCCCTTTACCTCAAAGTGCTACAAAGTACAGTGCTCGTTCCAGGGATCAGCAGCTTCATTCAATTTAAGACTTTTCTCTCATTTCCAGGAAGAAGGAACGCATCAAATCAGCATGTTAAATTCAGGAAATGGCTTTATTTATGGCAAGTTTGGTAACAATGAAAATTGTCCTCCAAATGATTTATCTGAAGGTCAAAGAGTGGAGGAGAAAGCAATGGTCTCCTACTGTGGGTCTTTGGAACAGAACCTTAGTAACATGGCCGCTTTGTATCTGCAATGCCTCTCGGATAAAATCTTATCTCTTATCCAAATTGTTATTAACTAAATTCTAAAAAGGAGAACCCTGACTGGTCTGCAGGGTCTGGGGGAGACATAACACGCACTTTGATATTCTCTTGAAGTGCTCTGAGGACTTTGCAACATTAGTAAGCAGTGTATTGGGAACAACCCTAGTGAGGGAAAAGGGGAGGATCATTTTCCAAACCCAGAGATTATATACATGAATTATATGGGTAGCCTCTCCTCTTAAAGGAGAACCACAGACTAATCCCTACCTGCAAAGAAATATTTAGGGGAAATAATATATAAACAGATTTTGTATTATTTTGTGAAAAGACATGCTTCCCCTTTAAGTGGGAGTGGAAGTTGTACCTGTTGGGCAGAGGAGCAGCCTATGTGCAATTTGTCTTAAATGACTGTGTGTTTCCCACAAACACATTTGGTCTAATTTACCCTTTCTCTTGTGGAGAGACATTTATCCGCCCCCAATGTACTCTGGGACAGTGCTGCCTATCATACGCCCCTCCTTCAGTGGCATCCCATGTGCCGGCCTATAGACTCACATAGCAGCACATCACAATAAAACCCAGTAGCAGTTTTCTTTAATACATTTTTGTAATTTATTATATATGTATTTTTACAATCTTGGGCTTTTTGTAGTTGATTTTGCTTTGGGTGTTTGAGGCATTACACATTATTATACACTTTGGTTCATTTGCCAATATGCATTACTCCATTTAGTAACCTCCCCCAGGTAATTGAAATCAGTCTCCTCTTAGCACAAATCCAGTTCCGCTTCCTGCTTCCGGCTGTTCCATTTCACATTCCCAAGCAGAGGGGCGGGGCTTAACCCAGAATGAGAGTCACTGAAAGCCTTTCACACCCGACTGAGTTCTATGGAGCGCTGGAGAGCTGAAGCAGGTTTGGACAGCAGGGGGCGCTGCTCTTTCATTCACTCACTTTTATTACTGCAGCAGGGAGACTTCCGGAAGCTTTCTCTGTTGGTTCCAAGTTCCGGCCTCTGCCTTGTATTGTGAAAAAGAAGAAATCAGTAGAAGGAGGGTCAGATTGGAGGGGGTTCTCTGGCCTCTGCTGCAGCCACCGCCCCACATTCATCCTAACAACCTTGGGCAGAAAACCAGAAAAATACAGTTACCAGAAAAGGTTAAGTCTCTCATGTGGGGTGGGGGAAACAATTAGGAGATGGTAGGAAACTGATGAAAGTAATTCAATTTACACCAAAAAAAAAATAATAAATAAAATATAAAAAAAAGTTATTTATAGTTATGGTTCCCTAGTATGGCCCATATAGCTATTACAGCCGTGTTTGCTCTACCAAGGAGGAAACCACATGGGTGTGTGGCGCATTGGCACAGAAGGGTTTTTCTTTTAGCACCAACTTCCTGCAACGTCCGGCTTAGGGCATTTGCTCAGGGATTTTTATATCATTTGGAAATAAGAATTAGCAATGTTTTTATGCTCAGGATAAAGCTGAAGAGACCAAACGTGTCAGGGAGCAATGTGTCAAAGTTTCCTGAAAATGTTTAAAATTATTATTATTTTACATGTTTTATTATTAATGCGTTTTTTGTTTGCACATTGTGGATTGTGACCCTTTCACAGATAAAAAAAACAATTTGGTCTGTAATAGTTTTTAACTAAAGCCATCTAAAATTTATATTTTTTTATATTGACATATTTTATAGCTGAACCACAATAGACTTTTCTAAATGACATTTGCTGTGTTTTGGCAGATTTCCCTTCTTTCACTTTTTCCTTCTCTTTTTCCGTTGAAAACTGCAGTGAGACAGTATTTGGATAGAGTGTATAGTAAGGAACATTGGGGGCGTTACTGTTTATTGCATGGGGCTGCTATACATGTGGGTACATACAGCAGGTCTCTTACAGATACAGGTCTGCGATTTTGGAGAGATTATTTAAGGGTGACTGCACACGGGGAGATTAGTCGCCCGCAATAAATCTTAACTACCACGGGCAAACGCTTTCTTTAAAATGCTTTCCCACTGCCGATAATGTTACTCTCTGGTGGGAAAACATACACTGTCGCTTAGGGGTGTTTCTTGCCTCCGATGCTGCCCCTCTCGCCCCCCCTGCACTTACATTTACAGCGCCAGAGGGGGGCGCAGCGCTGGTGTAGAGAGTGTAATAGAGCTCTCTACACTAGCAGAGCCGAAATTCCATATTAAGAAATGGAAATTTGGCTCTTAAAGTTATCAGGAACGGCTTTTTGCCGCCCCTGGTAATTCTGGGGGCGCTGCCGTCTGAGGTTTTTGAAGAAATTCTAAGTTTCCTTGTGAGGGAACCGGTGGGAAAGTGTTTCAGGGAGATCTGAGGTAGTGAAGATTTATCTCGGGCGGCTAATCTCCCTATGTGCTAATACCCTGAAACTGGTGGTGTGTTTACGAATTAGTGTAAATGTAAAACATGAAATTTGTATGCCCAAGGTATATTTTGGGGTCTCTTTATGCCTTGTACTTTCATAAACCTTTGTACATTGGACATTAAACTGTTCAGAGGACCCCTGGCATTCATATATAGAGTGTTTTATCTTGGTACCTAATGATATGTAGCAGATAAGATTCTGCAGAGTGGAAATTTTATGGTGATTTTAGCAAAACTATGCGGCTTGGTAGTTTGGAGTAGAAAGACATTTGGATGGATGGATTTGAGGGAATAATATATAAATATATAAAAATATAGTTTGTTTTCATCTTGGGGCCTTTACAAACTGTTCAGAGGACCCCTGGCATTCATACTTCAGGTGTTTAATCTTGGTACCTAATAATATGTGGGATATAAGAAGCTGCAGAGTGGAAGCCTTGAGGGGATTTTTGGAAATGTCATGAAAATCACCAACTCTAGGAAAGCTTTGCCGTTTGATAGTTGGAGTTGAAAGAGGTGCGCTTGTTTTGGTTTTGGGGGAATGTGTACTTTTCAGAACTATATGACTTTCTGGGGTGAGCGTATATGAAATGCAATAAATGTGTTATTTTTCCAGTAGCTAAAATTATTTTTATTTTGTGGCCCCTAAATGGCACATATTTATCCATGTACCTATGTACATTGGACATCAAACTGTTTTTTGGACCCCTGGCATTCATATTTAGGGTGTTTTATTTTGGTACCTAATGACCTGTGGGAGATAAGATGCTGTAGACTGAAACCATTTTTAAAAAAGTTCACACATTTTTATTAACAAAAACGATAATTTTAGGAAAGCATTGCAGTTTGGTGATTTGGAGTAGAAAGGCACAATTACCTATATTGGATTTGTCAGAATGTGTTCTTTCCAGAAATGTATGGTTTGCTAGGGGAAACCTACTGTTAGAGGAACATTTGGCCTTGAAATCAGAAGTGTGCAGCTTACTGGAGCAGTGCTGTAGGAATGGGTCAGTGTGCTGCTGGGAGTTTGTGATCTATAACAATTATGTTTAGGCAGTTTGAAGCCAATTTCTTGTTGCAGAAGGGGAATTACACCAAATGCTAGCATATTTTAATATTAAAGTGTATGTAAAGGCAAATAATAATAACTACTAAATGCATTCTTTAGTCCATAAGGAACAATTTTGCAATATATACTGATTAAAACGTATCCACCATTTACAAGACTGAAGCACTCAAATTGCCCTCGTTGGGGAAACAATTTGGTGGTTGCATATCGGCGCCAAAGTGAATTAGCAGGCAGTCCCTGTTCCCTGCTGTTCCCAGTTGCCAATAAGAATAGTGCTGACGTGCCTCTTACTGTGTGCGCCTATAGGCCCGCTCAAATCTTATTGGTGGCCAGTAACAGAAAGTTCTGGTCGGCCAGTGGCCCTTAGTGGGGAGGCACGCAGAGCTCAAGCAGGGGGGATATGCCCAACAAACAAAATTCCAGAGCTTCAATTTTCAAATGGTTTGAATCAGTGTGTACTGCAAAATTGCTCCCCGCGGCGCAGTGAATGTGTTTACCAATTATTCATTTTTGCCTTTACGTCCCCTTGAAGTTGTCCTGAAAAAAATTATATAGTTTTTTTCCCCTGGGTAAATTTAAATGCCTCCCAGGAAAGGCCCCCTAAAATTAAAGAGTGTACAAATGTTCAAAATCTGTTGGGCAATAAAAGTACCTGCTAAGTGACCAAATCGGCTGTTGGTGAAAGGGTTAAGTGACTGGTAGATGTGGAAGAAGATCATGTGCACTTTTTGGTAAAATATCCCAGGGAGACAAAGTGCCTTGTGTGACATGAGCCTAACCAGTGGCAGGAACACAAACCTATGGCAATTAGAGTGTGTCAGGGCACTACAGGGGTTTCTTCTACTGGCTGTTCCAATGTAATGTATTTTAAAAAAACAGCATTAAAAAAACAGTACGATACCAAAGCTGGAATGGGCAACGAAAAAGTACGAAAAATATGACTTTTTCGTGAAAGAATGAACATGTCACGGAAAGTCTTATTATTTTAAAAAATCATACTTTAATGAATGGGCCCCTAAGTGCAGTATGCCCATGTATTCTAATTGTGTTATCAGAATATTGACTGTTAGTCAATTTGTGCACTACCCTTATTTTCCCACTAGATGTCACTACGTTTTGAAGTTCAAACCTTCAAAGAGTGGGGAAATACCAGCGCACATATTCTGAAGCACAGGGATAGGATCTATTATCCAATGCTTTGGGGTTTTCTGGATAAGGGATCTTTCTGTAATTTGGATCACCATGCCTTAAGTCTGATTAAAACCATTTAAGCGTTAAATAAACCCAATAAATAACTATTTAGGTTTTAATAAACCCAGTAGGATTGTTTTGCCACTAATATGGATCTAGTCAGCTTAGTTACCATCAAATACAAGGCATTATCAATTTGGAGTCTTATTATATAATCATTGAATGTCATGTGGATTCACATACCCCCACTGAGACTCTGTGACTTGTCTTAAAGAAAATATATCAACCTGTTGATATTAAATCTATTGAGTGGTGCGACTCCCAATCCCAACCGATTGATTTGTGTGACTTTTTATTTTATTTCTTTTGGGAATGGTTCTCGTTTGGGTAAAATGTATTTGTCTATACAGGAGTTACTGTTGTTGTAGGGCCCCCTGTAGGGTATTTTAGAGAAAGAGGCATATTAATAAACTTTATTGATTTTATATATATATATTATAATGTACATGAATTATATGTACCCTGGACACCTGAGATCCACTGGACTTAATGTTAAATTTGTGTGGAGTTATAAGGATATACTTTTTAAGATATTCATTGCTCTTTTGTATTATAAAGTACCAACAGACAAAGCAATTATTAGAATAGAAACTGCAAAAAGTTCAAGACTGCAAGTTTTAGTTCCGCACACAGTTTAGTAGGACACGAGTAAGACTCTAGGCCAGGGCTCCTCAAACCATAGGCCGTGGGCCAGATACGGCCCGCCAAGGTCATTTACCGGCTCCCGCTGCGTCCTCACCCCTGACTACTACCTGTCTGCCTCAGCGTGGTCCTTAGCCCCTTAGACACTTGGGCCGGTGTGACGCGCTGATGCACACTGTATTCCGCCCCCCAACAGTCTGAGGGCCCATGAACTGGTCCCCTGTTTAAAAAAGTTTGAGGACCCCTGCTCTAGGCTAACAGAACTAAATGATATAAAGGCCAACATGGATGAAACATAAAGGATATGTCAGTTTGTTCTGTAGTGTGAGCACATGGAAATGGCTGGGTGCTACAGTGAGTGGCCAATACGGTGGGGACTGTGGGTACCGCAGGCCTCTCCCCCTGTGCCATTACCCTTAGACTGGGTCCCTTTTTTACTTTGTATTTTGGGAGATACGTTTCCTGTGGGATCTGTAGGGCTGCGCAGTGATCAGTCAGATCCTTACCGTACTCTAGCGCTCACATTCTGTATTCCCTTCTACTGTTCTGCCGTAATGAGCCGAGTATATTAACGTCAGTGAATTGTTCTCTCAGGTAAAAAGCAACTCAGACACAGGGGGAAGATAGAATCTCCTAGAGCTCCATGAGGCGTGAGAACCTTGCTTCTGGGGCAGCATTGGTAAGTATACAGGAGACGGAAACCCAGACTTTATTACTTATTTAATAGGATATTATTTCATTTAGATGCCATTATTTTTTGTTTGTGGATCACTAACCTGACACCCTTGGTTCCCTAAAAAAGAGATCAAGTTATATATACCCTTAAAGGAAAAGGAAAGGTGGAATCACTGGATGGTGCCCCCCAGTGATTGTATTCACATTACTCTAATGTTTTCCAATATCTGTACTTATGTCCTTAGCTGAGGCGGGGCAATGACCAGACGTTGGACCTTCATGGAGCGACTCGGTCAAAGGTTGAACCTTTTGAGAGGAGCTTGAACTGATAATTCTGACTGGCTGAAAAGCACTGCCCTAAGGTAAGATGGTGGCACAAGAGGAAGTTCTTGTTCTTCTTCCAGTATCTGGGTCCAATGAAAGGCTCAATGGTCAGATCAGCCCTATTTGGCCCAGATTGTCCATTTGGCATCAGACTTACAGATGCGTAGTAGATGTAAAATCCAAAATCTGTAAAGTAGATTTATTTAAAATGGTATAAAGTTCAGTAGCTCAAGAGTTACAACCAGCAGTGCATCTCAGTAGTAATCAGCAGTGCATTTAGTCATGTCAGTAGCTCAGGAGTTACAAATCAGCAGTGTAGAAATTTCTGTCAGTAGCCCAAAAGTTACGCTCTGCAGTGCATTACAATCATTTGCTCAGGAGTTACAATCAGCAGTGCAGCTTTTAATGCCACTTACTCAGGAGTTACAATCAACAGTGCAGGAATTTCTGTCAGTAGCTGAGGAATTACAATCAGCAGTGCAGGTATTTCTTTCAGTTGCTCAGAAGTTACAATCAGCAGTGCAGGTATTGTTGTTAGTAGCTTGTGAGTTAAAATAAGCTGTTAAAATAAACTGTGAGTAGCTCAAGAGTCACAACTAGCAGTGCAGGTATTACTGTCAGTAGCTCTGAAGTTTTTAATCAGCAGTGCAGGTATTCTGTCACTAACTGAGAGGTTAGAATCAGCAGTGCCGGTATGTCTGATAGTATCTCAGGAGTTACAATAAGCCATGCATGTGTTACAGTCAATAGTTACAAGAGTTACAATCAGTAGTGCATGTATTTCTGTCTTTAGTTCAGGATTTACAATCATCAGTGAAGGTTTAACTGTCCTTAGCTCTATAGCCCTGATACAAAGTGTGTGGGTGATGGGGAGGAGTATTTGGTAGGGGCAGAGGGTAAAGGGTTACTCAGGTGGGATACAAAGTGTGTGGGGGGATGGGGAGAAGGAGTATTTGGCCGGTGCAGAGGGTAAAAATGAGAAAATGAGTATTCGGTTTTGGTAGAGGGTAAAGAGTTCCTCAGGTTGGATAGAAAGTGTGTGGGGGGATGGGGAGAAGGAGTATTGGTTGGGGCAGAGGGTAAAGAGTTACTTAGGTGGGATACACAGTGTGTGGATGATGGGGAAAATGAGTGTTTGGTTTTGGTAGAGGGTAAAGAGTTCCTCAGGTTGGATAGAAAGTGTGTGGGCGATGGGGAGAAGGAGTGTTTGGCACGAGTAAAGGGTAGAAAGTTACTTAGGTGGGATACAAAGTGTGTGGGTGATAGGAAGGAGTATTTGGTCAGGGCAGAGGGTAAAGTGATACTCAGGTGGGATACAAAGTGTGTGGGTGATGGGGAGGAGTATTTGGTTGGGGCAGAGGGTAAAGAGTTGCTCAGGTGGGATACACAGTGTGTGGGGGATGGGGAGGAGTATTTGGTTGGGGCAGTTAGTAAAGTGTTACTCAGGTGGGATACTAAGTGTGTGGATGATGGGGAGAAGGACAGAAGGACTGCGCTATTTTGATTTTGGAGTTTCTATAGATCTGATACTTTGGTAATTCTATGCACACTGGGCATCAAATTGTTCGGTTTCCCCCTGGCATTGGTTTTTAGGATGATTTATCTTGGCACCTGATGATGAGGGAGATAGGATGCTGGAACATGCAAGCTTTGTGGTGATTTTCAGGTATTTTGTCAAAGCTGTTAATTTTAGGGAAACCTTGTGACTCATTAATTCTTAGTAAAAAACAAAAAACTATTTACCCATTTAGGATTTACTGTCCTAAAATATAAGGTTTTCTTGAGTCAACATTTTATTTGTGGTTTTACCCAGCATAAAATGCTGAAAATGTGACTATTACATGGCTATTTGTATGCACTTTTGTGATATTTAAGTCTCTACAAGCCAGATCCTTATGTAATGCTATGCATACCGGGTATCAAACTGCCCAGTAGCGCCCTGGCATTCATATTTAGGGCATTCAGCCTGATTTACCTTGGTTCACTTCTGTTTAGCCCGGCACGTTAGAGGGACTTGTACCTGCGTATACCCCCATTCCTCCCAGTTGCACCGCTTCCTTCTTTGCCGCTGCTGCACCTCCTACAATTAGATCTACTCACAGGCCAAGCAATGGGTCCGCTGTGGTGGGGCCCACAGAGTTTTCTCCCAGTGCCTCGCTGGCCCATTCTGACTCTACCCCCAACCATTCTACATACCTTGTATTAAATTGTCCCTTGTGTCATTTCCCTCTTTTCTTTATCTTGTTGGTCAGTCTCTTCACTATGGCTTTTATCCCAATATCTATTTGTGCACCCCCCTCCCACCGAGTCTGCCTCCAACTTTAGTTGTCGGAATTTGCTCAGCTTTTTCTCCCTGCCTTACCAGTTGGTAATTGCCGGACTATTGTGTTGACTGAGGTAGCCCCGGTACATTGTGTTTCCATCTGCTGTGGCCCTCAGGTGGCCAAAGTTTGTTTATATGGGGGTCATACACACTGAGATGGTGGGGTGGACACTGAAGGCATTGTAATGTGCCTGTCACCATGTGTAGGACCCCTGTAGATGAAACAGATCAGGGCTGGAACTAGGGGTAGGCAGAGAGGCACGTGCCGAGGGCGCAATGGTGTGGGGGCACTAGGAATGTATCTCTTTTGTCGCCCCTTTACCCCTGGGCCCTGTGACTGCACCTATGCACATACTGGTTTATTCACGCACCGTAAATGAACAAAAATGTGCAAATTAACACACGCAGGGGAGGGGCAAGGTGCCCGGCACTGGTGTAGGTAGGCATTAAACTTTGCTGTTGGGGAGGGGTCAGTTGTCGTGGTGGTTTTTCATAAATGATACTAGGCGGCGGGGAAACAATTTCTTTACAGCGCCTAAAGTAAAGGTGTGTCATGGGACCCTTCATTCTGCTGGCTGCTGCACCCTGGCAACAGAGCAAATGGGAAATAGCTCTATTTTTTGTTAACCCTACATGTTTTGGGGGCATTAAGTATTATTAACATGTATTTGTAAACCGCCAATATATTCTGCAGGGTTGTACAATAAATGCATGTATACATTAAACATACAAGAAACCATACAAACCGACCTATAACAAGTACAATAGCTATAGAGGGCCCAACCCAAAGGAGCTCCCATCTAAAGAAAGGTATTGGCACTAGTGATGAGCAAATTTATTCGTTAGGCATGGATTCACAGTGAAATTATACATTTCGTAATTGGTAAAATTTTTCGTTAAACTGGGGAAAAAACTGACCACAACAAAAATAACAATGATTTTGATATATTTGGAGACAATAGTTGTGTTAAAAAATAAAGTGCGTGAAAAAAAAAGGCACGATAGTAAAATTGAGAAAAAAATGCCCATTGACTGATTTGAGTGTGAAAAAAGTTGCAACAGCAAAAAAATGTTGGCGGTAGGAATCAGAAAAACCACTCATTGACTTTAATGTGTTTGGAATGAGAATAAAAATAGTTGTATGCGAAAAAACATCACGTCTGCATGTCAAGAATTAGCATTTGACAAATTTTTACTTTTTTAGTTGTAATATTGGTGTGTAGGGAACAGGGTTTCTCCAGCTTGGGTGCTATTCTCATGCCTACCACAAGGAGGGGCTACTGAGAACATTTGGCAACAACAAAAGATTTCTGAGCCCTTTCTGAAACTCTATCATGCTGAGATCTTCAGGTACAACATAAGGCAGCCTACAGGAGACCTGCTTTTTGGAAGGGTAAGGGGTCTGGGGTTTCAGAGATCAGTGTATTTAATGGATTTGAAGCTATGGTTCTCACTGCTTCTCACTGTGTGTATAATTAGTGTAGTTTGTGTGGTGTTAACAAAGTGTTCATTTCCCATTTCCCAGTCTTTCAGGCATTTCTGGGAGTTAATGGACTGCGTATTCCCCATTTGTTAATGGAATGCTAACAAGGATCGTACCGGCATGTGTGGAGTTAATGGAATGCTAATTGCCCTTTTTCCAAGGATCGTACCGGCATGTGTGGAGTTAATGGAATGCTAATTGCCCTTTTTCCAAGGATCGTACCGGCATGTGTGGAGTTAATGGAATGCTAATTGCCCTTTTTCCAAGGATCGTACCGGCATGTGTGGAGTTAATGGAATGCTAATTGCCCTTTTTCCAAGGATCGTACCGGCATGTGTGGAGTTAATGGAATGCTAATTGCCCTTTTTCCAAGGATCGTACCAGCATGTGTGGAGTTAATGGTTTAGAAGGCCTATGGTTCTTTCACTGCTTCTTCACTTGTGTGTATAGATTAG
>NC_030684.2:24892347-24916389 GCF_000004195.4 Xenopus tropicalis | reverse complement strand
AGCCGGTTACATCAGGGTAGGGGCCCATTTCTGGCCAGACTATACAGTGGGGGGCAACATACCATGAGCAGAGAGAAAGGAGGATCAGAGAGGAGCTGCAGGGGTGGAGTATGGAGAGAAATCCCTCTATATTAACCCTTAGCAGTGTGTTTGCTCCCTGCTGTCTCTCTTCAGCCCCTCTGCCTCTGCCCCTACCAACTCCCTGGTAAGGATTGATGGCACACTAGAGATTAGTCGCCCCAGTAAATCTGCGCTACCGCCGGCGACTGCTCTCCTGAAATGCTTTCCCATTGGCATAATGTAATCACTGGGGGGAAACGTACGCGCTGCGTCCGGTTTCTCAAGTCGCCCCAAAGATTCCCCGCGAGGCAACTTAGAGGAAAGCGGAAGCGCATTGTAGTTTCCCCACCGGCGATTTCCATTATTGCCTGTTGAGAAGGGAACTAGGGACGTTTCTTCGCCCGCGGTATCTCAGTTTATCGTGGGTAAGAAAACGCCCTGTGTGCCGGTGCCCTAACCCATTAATAGTTTATCATTTCCTGCTACACATTTACAAAGCCTCTTTTGCCTCTGCCCCCAGACATGGCACTATTAACCCCTTGATGCCACCTTCTCTCTAAATCCCAGTGCCCCCTATAAACTCCCTGTTTCCCTGACCGCTATTCTGATAACTCCCTTCCACCTCTCCACACAAACGTAACCTTCTTTCTCTGTCACGTTTCTTTCCCAGCCCCAAAGTGCACTGTCCACCAACTTGCTCTTCTTTTCCCTTCACTATATATTTCAAGGGCATCAGCCATGAAATGTACATGTTTTTACTTTGCTTTTCTGTTGGCATAATGTATTATTTGGGCATTATACTTATTATTATACTTATTATATATATTGATGCTGGCACTGCATATATACTGACTGTGTGCCCTGTAGGCATTATACATGATGTTGGCGCTGCATATATACCGGCTTGTGCCCTGTGGGCATTAATACATTGATGTGTGCCACTGCATATATACTGGCTGTGTGGCCCTGTGGCAATATACATGATGTTGGCACTGCATATATACTGGCTGTGTTGCCCTGTGGGCATTATACATGATGTTGGCACTGCATATATACTGGCTGTTGTGCCCTGTGGGCATTATACATGGTGTTAGCACTGCCATATACACTGGCGCCCTTGTGGTAATACAAAAGTGCGCTGGCAATTATACAGGTGTTTGCCCTGTGGGCAATATAATTATGTTGGCACTGCATATATACAGGCTTGTGCCCTGTGGGCATTATACATTATGGCCTGCATATATACTGGCTGTGTGCCCTGTGGGCATTATACATGGTGTTAGCACTGCTTATTTACACTGGCTGTGTTCCCTGTGGGCATATACATGGTGTTTAGCACTGCTTATTTACACTGGCTGTGTTCCCTGTGGGCATTATACAAGATGGTGCGCTGCATATATACTGGCTGTGTGCCCTGTGGCATTATACAGATGTGGCACTGCATATATACTGGCTGTGTGCCTGTGGGCAATTATCACATGGTGTTAGCACTGCATATTACACTGGCTGTGTTCCCTGTGGGCATTATACATGGTTAGACTGCTTATTTACACTGGCTGTGTTCCCTGTGGCATTATACATGATGTTGGTGCTGCATATATACAGGCTGTGTGCCCTGTGGCAATATACATGATGTTCGGCACTGCATATATACTGGCTGTGTCCCTGTGGGCATTATACATGATGTTGGCACTGCATATATACTGCTGTGTCCCTGTGGGCATTATACATGTGTTACGTGCTGCATATATACTGCTGTGTGCCGTGGGCATTATACATGATTGGCTGCTGCAATATTCCTGGCTGTGTGCCCTGTGGGCATTATAAATGGTTTTAGCACTGCATATTTACACGATGTTGGCACTGCTATATACTGGCTGTGTTCCTGTGGGCATTATACATGATGTTGGCGCTGCATATATACTGGCTGTGTCCCTGTGGGCATATATACATGATGTTGGCACTGCTATATACTGGCTGTGTTCCCTGTGGGCATTATACATGATGTTGGTGCTGCATATATACTGGTGTGTGCCCTGTGGGCATTATACATGATGTTGGGCCTGCATATATACTAGGCTTGTGCCCTGTGGGCATTATACATGATGTTGGCGCTGCATATATACTGACTGTGTGCCTGTGGGCATTATACATGATGGGCTGCAATTACTGGCTGTGTTCCCTGTGGGCATTATACATGATGTTGGCGCTGCATATTTACACTGCTGTGCCCTGTGGGCATTATACATGATGTTGGCGCTGCATATATACTGGCTGTGTCCCTTGGGCATATACATAATGTTGGCGCTGATATATACAGGTTGTGTGCCCTGTGGGCATTATACATGATGTTGGCGCTGCATATATACTGGCTGTGTTCCCTGTTGAGTATTATAACATGATGTTGGCGCTGCATATATTACTGGCTGTGTGCCCTGTGGGCATTATACTTGTGTTGGCACTGCATATATACTGGCTGTGTTGCCTTGTGGGCATTATACAGTGTGTTGACGCTGATATTACACTGTGCTGTGTTCCTGTGGGCATATAACATAAGTTGGCGCTATATATACAGTATGTGTGCCCTGTGGGCATTATACATTGATGTTGGCCACTGCATATATACTGGCTGTGTCCTGTGGCATTATACATGATGTTGGCGCTGCATATTTACCACTGGCCTGTGTTCCCTGTGGGCATTATACATTGATGTTGGCAGCTGCATATATACTGGCTGTGTGCCCTGTGGGTATTATACATGATGTTGGCGCTGCATATATACTGGACTGTTGTGCCCTGTGGGCATTATACAGGGTGTTGACGCTGCAATATTTACACTGGCTGTGTTCCCTGTGGGCATTTATACAGTGGTGTTGACGCTGCATATACACTGGCTGTTGTTCCCTGTGGGCATTATACCAATGATGTTATCCTCTCTCTGTAGTTTGTGTGGTGTTAACAAAGTGTTCATTTCCCATTTCCCAGTCTTTCAGGCATTTCTGGAGTTAATGGAGTGCGTATTCCCCATTTTCCAGCAACAATTTGGCATGTGTGGAGTTAATGGAATGCTTATTGCCCTTTTTCCAAGGATCGTACCGGCATGTGTGGAGTTAATGGAATGCTAATTGCCCTTTTTCCAAGGATCGTACCGGCATGTGTGGAGTTAATGGAATGCTAATTGCCCTTTTTCCAAGGATTGTACCGGCATGTGTGGAGTTAATGGAATGCTAATTGCCCTTTTTCCAAGGATCGTACCAGCATGTGTGGAGTTAATGGAATGCTAATTGCCCTTTTTCCAAGGATCGTACCGGCATGTGTGGAGTTAATGGAATGCTAATTGCCCTTTTTCCAAGGATCGTACCGGCATGTGTGGAGTTAATGGAATGCTTATTGCCCTTTTTCCAAGGATCGTACCAGCATGTGTGGAGTTAATGGAATGTTTATTGCCCTTTTTCCAAGGATCGTACCGGCATGTGTGGAGTTAATGGAATGCTAATTGCCCTTTTTCCAAGGATCGTACCAGCATGTGTGGAGTTAATGGAATGTTTATTGCCCATTTTCCAAGGATCTTTCCAGCATGTGTGGAGTTAATGGAGCGGTACATCAGGGTAGGGGCCCATTTCTGGCCAGACTATACAGGTGGGGGCACATACCATGAGCAGGAGAGAAGGAGGATCAGAGAGGAGCTGCAGGGGGTGAGTATGGAGAGAAATCCCTCTATATTAACCCTTAGCAGTGTGTTTGCTCCCTGCTGTCTCTCTTCAGCCCCCTCTGCCTCTGCCCCCTACCAACTCCCTGGTAAGGATGATGGCACACTAGGAGATTAGTCGCCCGCAGTAAATCTGCGCTACCGCCGGCGACTGCTCTCCTGAAAATGCTTTCCCATTGGCAATAATGTAAATCACTGGGGGGAAACGTACGCGCTGCTTCCGGTTTCTCAAGTCGCCCGAAGATTCCCCGCGAGGCAACTTAGGAAAGCGGAAGCGCATTGTAGTTTTCCCCACCGGCGATTTCCATTATTGCCTGTGAGAAGGGAACTAGGGACGTTTCTTCGCCCGCGGTATCTCAGTTTATCGTGGGTAAGAAAACGCCCTGTGTGCCGGTGCCCTAACCCATTAATAGTTTATCATTTCCTGCTACACATTTACAAAGCCTCCTTTTCCTCTGCCCCCAGACATGGCACTATTAACCCCTTGATGCCACCTTCTCTCTAAATCCCCAGTGCCCTCCCTTTAAACTCCCTGTTTCCCTGACCGCTATTCTGATAACTCCTTTCCACCTCTCCCACCAAACGTAACCTTCTTTCTCTGTCACGCTTCTTTCCCAGCCCCAAAGTGCCACTAATTTGCTCTTCTTTTCCCTTCACTATATATTCAAGGGCATCAGCCATGAAATGTACATGTGTTTTTACTTTGCTTTCTGTTGGCATAATATATTATTTGGGCATTATACATGATGTTGGCACTGCATATATACTGGCTGTGTGCCCTTTGGGCATTATACATGATGTTGGCGCTGCATATATACTGGCTGTGTGCCCTGTGGGCATTATACATGATGTTGGCGCTGCATATACAGTGGCTTGCAAAAGTATTCGGCCCCCTTGAACTTTTCCACATTTTGTCACATTACCGCCACAAACATGCGATTGACTTGGAGTTACATTGTGTTGGTTAAGCTTTGTCTTTATTTTTTGAGAAATGTATTTAAACACAAGCATGTAAATAAGCAACATTTAGCCAAGCAATGTTTGCTTATGGGGGGTTGTTGGTTGGGGGGGGGCTGTAAGTGGTCAATGCCAGAAGTAGCATTTGGGGACTTTGCCATACTGTAAATGACTAAATATTTGTTTTTAAGGGTGAGTTACAGCCGTATTTCCTTTTCACTCCTGAGTTAAGAAAACTGAGGCCTTATTTTAATGCACAGCCCATTTTACAGCCCTACGCTTTGGTCATTTGAGATGCTGAATAGCCAGCGGAAGAAAGTAGAAAGATATATCTACCCATTTTAACCTTTGGAAAATGTGTCCTTGTGAATATATATCATACTTTTGTAGGCTCTTATGCCACAATGCGTTGAAGGTGCTTATTTGTACATAAGTTTCTTTCATTGTGGGGCCTTATATGCTATTGATCCATGTATATTGGGCATTAAACAGCTCAGTAAACCCTGGAATTCATTTTTGGTTGTTTGATCTTGTTACAGGAGGGTGTGTGGGAGATATGATGTTGTAACATGGAGCTTTCATCTGATTTATCTCCAGTCTGCTGCCCTGATGGAGGGGAGAGTGGAGCTGAAGGAGTGAGTAGAAGAGCTTGAGCACAAGTGCATCCAAGGGGAGACAGGCCGTGCTGGTAAGTAGTTATCCCCGGCTGGTATTTGTATAGTTCTACACATGTATCCCTACCCTCTGCTATAGGCAGCTCACTTATAGGGCACCTATCATTGAAATTATATATTACGGTAATCCGCCCAATGGTGGTGGCTAATCACATTCATTCTGGTTTGGGGGACAATACTATTTGGGCAGATATTGCCCCCTAGGAAGCGTCCTGCCGCCATGTTGAGAAATTACTCATGTGCATAATGGGGAGAGTCCCAGTCAGCACATTATGCACTTGTACATGTGACACAGGATCAGCCAATTACTTGCCTGTTCTTATGTCAAAAGCGTTTTCTGGCTAAAATATTATTTGCCTCCGACCGTTGTGTGGGCCTCTTATAACCCACTCCCCGGTAAGGGATCGATGTTGCTATGATAGGTGGCCTTTAAGCCTAAAACATTAGATGTTGTGAGAAATGACAGTCTCATCAATAAAGAGCCACACACACATCTGTATTTTGAGTGGTTTCATGAGAGTGGGTGCATGTGTATTCATTGCTGCTTTCCCCGCTGCTTGCTCCCTGTGAGCCAGACTGCAGTTTGTAGATGGGTTCTTTAGGTGCCAATAAGAGGCTGTGAGACTTTATTTCATGTTACTGGGAACTCGTCAGGGATTCTATGTCCGACCTATGGTGCACTCTGTTACCTACCTCCTGTCTGCTGCTACAAAATTTCAAAAACTTCCTGGTTGCTAAGGTAATTTGGATCCTAGCAACCAGATAGCTGTTGTAACTGCAAACTGCAGAGTTGTTGAACAAAAATTGAAATTATTTTTATTATTTGTACTTTTTAAATTAAGACCAATTGCAAATTATTTGAGAATATTTTCTCTCTACATTATAATAGATATTAACTCAAAGATGAGCAACCCCTTTAATATTATACAGCAGAAGATAAACATGACTGGATGCTGAATGTTCCTACCAGTGCAGCAATGTATCATGATACATCTTCCCAATATCCATTCATTTCTCATTCTCACTGGGTTTATAGTTATGTGTAACTGTCACTGTGTCTGTCCCTTTCCCTTCTCTACCACTGCTGGTTCTGACTCCTGATACAACTTCCCAATATCCATTCATTTCTCATTCTCACCTGGGTTTATAGTCATGTGTAACTGTCACTGTGTCTGTCCCTTTCTCTTCTCTGCACTGCTGATTCTGACTCCTGACACAACTTCCCAATATCCATTCATTCCTTATTCTCACTGGGTTTATAGTTATGTGTAACTGTCACTGTGTCCTTTCTGGTCCCTTCCTTTCCCTTCTCTGCACCGCTGGTTCTGACTCCTGATACAACTTCCCAATATCCATTCATTCCTCATTCTCTCTGGGTTTATAGTCATGTGTAACTGTCACTGTGTCTGTCCCTTTCTCTTCTCTGCACTGCTGATTCTGACTCCTGACACAACTTCCCAATATCCATTTCATTCCTCATTCTCAACTGGGTTTATAGTTATGTTAACTGTCACTGTGTCTGTCTGTCCCTTTCTCTTCTCTGCACTGCTTGGTTCTGACTCCTGACACAACTTCCCAATATCCATTAATTCCTCATTCTCACTGGGGTTTATAGTTATGTGTAACTGTCACTGTGTCTGTCTGTCCCTTTCTCTTCTCTGCACTGCTGGTTTCTGACTCCTGATACAGACTCCTGATACAACTTCCCAAATATCCATTCATTCCTCATTCTCACTGGGTTTATAGTTATGTGTAACTGTCCAACTGTGTCTGTCTGTCCCTTTCTCTTCTCTGCACTGCTGGTTTCTGACTCCTGATACAGACTCCTGATACAACTTCCCAATATCCATTCATTCCTCATTCTCACTGGGTTTATAGTTATGTGTAACTGTCACTGTGTCTGTCTGTCCATTTACGTTCTCTGCACTGCTGGTTCTGACTCCTGATACAACTTCACCAAAATATCCATTCATTCCTCATTCTCAATGGGTTTATAGTTATGTGTAACTGTCACTGTGTCTGTCCCGTTTCCCTTCTCTGCACTGCTGGTTTTGACCTCTGACACAACTTCCCAATATCCATTCATTCCTCATTCTCACTGGGTTTATAGTTATGTGTAACTGTCATTGTGTCTGTCCTTTTCCCTTCCCGCCACTGCTGGTTCTGACTCCTAATACAACTTCCCAATATCCATTCATTCCTCATTCTCACTGGTTTATAGTTATGTGTAACTGTCTCTGTGTCTGTCCCTTTCCCTTCCGTCACTGCTTGTTCCGACTCCTTGCATACAACTTCCACATTCTCACTGTGTTTATAGTTATGTGTACCTGTCACTTGTGTCTGTCTGTCCCTTTCTTTTATCTGCACTGCTGCTTCTGACTCCTGACAGAACTTTCTAATATCCATTCATTCCTCATTCTCACTGGGTTTATAGTTATGTGTAACTGTTACTGTGTCTGACCGTCCTTTCTCTTCTTTGCACTGCTGGTTCTGACTCCTGATACAATTTCCCAATATCCATTCATTCCTCATTCTCACTTGGTTTATAGTTATGTGTACCTGTCACTGCGTGTGTCTGTCCCTTTCCTTTATTTGCACTGCTGGTTCTGACTCCTTACCACAACTTCCCAATATCCATTCATTCCTCATTCTCACTGGGTTTATAGTTATTTGTACCTGTCACTGTGTCTGTCCTGTCCCTTTCTTTTATCTGCACTGTGGTTCTGACTCCTGACAGAACTTCCCAATATCCATTCATTCCTTATTCTCACTGGGTTTATAGTTATGTGTAACTGTCACTGTGTCTTTCTGCCCCTTTCCTTTCCCTTCTCTGCACTGCTAGTTCTGACTCCTGATACAACTTCCCTAATAATCCATTCATTCCTCATTCTCACTTGGTTTATAGTTATGTGTAAACTGTCATTGGTGCTGTCCCTTTCCCTTCTCTGCACTGCTGGTTCTGACTCCTGATACAACTTCCCAATGTCCATTAATTTCTCATTTTCACTGGGTTTATAGTTATGTGTAACTGTCACTGTGTCTTTCTGTCTTCTCCCTTGTCTGCACTGCTGGTTCTGACTCCTGATACCAACTTCCCAATATCCATTCATTCCTTATTCTCACTGGGTTTATAGTTATGTGTAACTGTCACTGTGTCTGTCTGTCCCTTTCCCTTCTCTGCACTGCTTGATTCTGACTCCTGATACAACTTCCCAATATCCATTCATTCCTCATTCTCACTGGGTTTATAGTTATGTGTAACTGTCACTGGTGTCTGTCCTTTCCCTTTCCCTTCTCTGCACTGCTTGTTCTGACTCCTTATACATCTTCCCAATATCCATTCATTCTTCATTCCACATTCTCACTGGGTTTATAGTTATGTGTAACTGTCACTGTGTCTGTCTGTCCCTTCTCTTCTCTGCACTGCTGGTTCTGACTCCTGATACAGACTCCTGATCAACTTCCAAATATCCATTCATTCCTCATTCTCACTGGGTTTATAGTTATGTGTAACTGTCACTGTGTCTTTCTGTCTCTCTCACTTCTCTGCACTGCTGTTCTGACTCCTGATACAGACTCCTGATACAACTTCCCAATATCCATTCATTCCTCATCTCACTGGGTTTATAGTTATGTTTAACTGTCACTGTGTCTGTCTGTCCCCTTTCCCTTCTCTGCACTGCTGATTCTGACTCCTGACACAACTTCCCAATATCTATTAATTCCTCATTCTCAACTGGCCTTTATAGTTATGCGTTACTGTCACTGCTGTCTGTCTGTCCCTTTCTTTTCCCTTCTCTGCACTGCTGGTTCTTACTCCTGAAACAACTTCCCAATATCCATTCATTCCTCATTCTCACTGGGTTATATAGTTATGTGTAACTGTCACTGTGTCTGTCCCCTTTCCCTTCTCTGCACTGCTGGTTCTGACTCCTGATACAACTCCCCAATATCCATTCATTCCTCATTCTCACTGGGTTTATAGTTATGTGTAACTGTCACTGTGTCTTTCTGTCTTTCTCCCTTCTCTGCACTGCTGGCTTCTGACTCCTGATTACAACTTACCAAATATCCATTCATTCCTCATTCTCACTGGCTTTATAGTTATGGTTTAACTTTCACTGTGTTTGTCTGTCCCTTTCCCTTCTCTGCACTGCTGATTCTGACTCCTGACACAACTTCCCAATATCTATTAATTCCTCATTCTCACTGGCTTTATAGTTATGCGTTTCTGTCACTGTGTCTGTCCTGTCCCTTTCCTTTCCCTTCTCTGCACTGCTGGTTCTTACTCCTGAAACAAACTTCCCAATATCCATTCATTCCTCATTCTCACTGGGTTTATAGTTATGTATAACTGTCACTGTGTCTGTCTGTCCCTTTCCCTTCTCTGCACTGCTTGTTTTTGACTCCTGATACATCTTCCCAATATCCATTCATTCCTCATTCTCACTGGGTTTATAGTTATGTGTAACTGTCACTGTGTCTGTCCCTTTCCCTTTTCTGCACTGCTTGTTTTGACTCCTGATACAACTTCCCAATATCATTCATTTCTCATTCTCACTGGGTTTATCGTTATGTGTAACTGTTACTGTATCTTTCCTGTCCCTTTTCCTTCTCTGCACTGCTGGTTCTTACTCCTGATACAACTCCCAATATCCCATTCATTCCTCATTCTCACTGGGTTTATAGTTATGTGTAACTGTCATGTGTCTGCCCTTTCCCTTCTCTGCACTGCTGGTTCTGACTCCTTGATACAACTCCCCAATATCCATTTATTCCTCATTCTCACTGGGTTTATAGTTATGTGAACTGTCACTGTGTATGTCTGTCTCTCTCCCTTCTCTGCACTGCTGGTTCTGACTCCTGATACAGACTCCTGATACAACTTCCCAATATCCATTCATTCCTCATTCTCACTGGCTTTATAGTTATGTTTAACTGTCACTGTGTCCTGTCTGTCCCTTTCCCTTCTCGAGCACTGCTGATTCTGACTCCTGACACAACTTCCCAATATCTATTAATTCCTCATTCTCACTGGCTTATAGTTATGCGTTACTGTCACTGTGTCTGTCTGTCCTTTTCCTTTCCCTTCTCTGCACTGCTTGTTCTTACTCCTGAAATAACTTCCCAATATCCATTCATTCCTCATTCTCACTGGGTTTATAGTTATGTGTAACTGTCACTGTGTCTTTCTGTCTCTCTCCCTTCTCTGCACTGCTGGTTCTGACTCCTGATACAACTCCCCAATATCCATTCATTCCTCATTCTCACTGGCTTTGTAGTTATGCGTTACTGTCACTGTGTCTGTCTGTCCCTTTCCTTTCCCTTCTCTGCACTGCTGGTTCTTACTCCTGAAACAACTTCCCAATATCCATTCATTCCTCATTCTCACTGGGTTTATAGTTATGTGTAATTGTCACTGTGTCTGTCTTTCCCTTTCCCTTCTCTGCACTGCTGGTTCTGACTCCTGATACATCTTCCCAATATCCATTCATTCCTCATTCTCACTGGGTTTATAGTTATGTTTAACTGTCACTGTGTCTGTCTGTCCCTTTCTCTTCTCTGCACTGCTGGTTCTGACTCCTGACACAACTTCCCAATATCCATTAATTCCTCATTCTCACTGGGTTTATAGTTATGTGTAACTGTCACTGTGTCTGTCTGTCCCTTTCTCTTCTCTGCACTGCTGGTTCTGACTCCTGATACAGACTCCTGATACAACTTCCAAATATCCATTCATTCCTCATTCTCACTGGGTTTATAGTTATGTGTAACTGTCACTGTGTCTGTCTGTCCCTTTCTCTTCTCTGCACTGCTGGTTCTGACTCCTGAGGGTTTATAGTTATGTGTAACTGTCACTGTGTCTGTCTGTCCCTTTCTCTTCTCTGCACTGCTGGTTCTGACTCCTGATACAGACTCCTGATACAACTTCCAAATATCCATTCATTCCTCATTCTCACTGGGTTTATAGTTATGTGTAACTGTCACTGTGTCTGTCTGTCTCTCTCCCTTCTCTGCACTGCTGGTTCTTACTCCTTATACAACTCCCCAATATCTATTCATTCCTCATTCTCACTGGGTTTATAGTTATGTGTAATTGTCACTGTGTCTGTCCCTTTACCTTCTCTGCACTGCTGGTTCTGACTCCTGATACATCTTCCCAATATCCATTCATTCCTCATTCTCACTGGGTTTATAGTTATGTGTAACTGTCATTGTGTCTGTCCCTTTCCCTTCTCTGCACTGCTGGTTCTTACCCCTGATACAACTTCCCAATATCCATTCATTCCTCATTCTCACTGGGTTTATAGTTATGTGTAATTGTCACTGTATCTGTCCCTTTCCCTTCTCTGCACTGCTGGTTCTGACTCCTGATACAACTTCCCAATATCCATTCATTCCTCATTCTCACTGGGTTTATAGTTATGTGTAATTGTCACTGTGTCTGTCCCTTTCCCTTCTCTGCACTGCTGGTTCTGACTCCTGATACAACTTCCCAATATCCATTCATTCCTCATTCTCACTGGGTTTATAGTTATGTGTAATTGTCACTGTGTCTGTCCCTTTCCCTTCTCTGCACTGCTGGTTCTGACCTCTGATACAACTTCCCAATTTCCATTCATTCCTCATTCTCACTGGGTTTTTACAGTACTTGTTATGGTCAGTGGCTGGATAGCTAAGGTACATGAAAGGGCTACAAATCTGCCCTGAGGGTCTGTATGTAAGTCATGAAGTGAAGTTTAAAAGGTATGTGTTTTCTAATCAAAATAGAATGCCTCTGGCATAAGGGGGCGTGATAGCCATGAGCCTCCCAAGGGCTTTTTTAATGCCAGTAGGCATTGTCCCTCGAGATGGGTCTCCTGCAGTAGCAGGATATGGGGCTGATATTTTGTAATGTAATGGAAGACTAGAGATTGTTTGAATTTGGGATTTGGGCCCCTTAAGTTCCAAGATATGAGCGCTAAGGGCTCCTCTCCAGCTCGGTTTGACAATGACACATTGTGCAGTGACATGCACTTGGGTTTATTTATTCCAACTGCTTGTTAGCTGCTTTCGCTAAGTTTCCATCTGGGGACTGTCAGCACAGAGTGTGTATGGTGTGTCTATTTTTAAGAGATTGGCAAAATGTGCATAAATAATGTAAGGTTTTCATAATGCAATTATATATTATTATATAATTATTAATTATTATTGAAATGTTTGTTTGAGAAAATGTTTTAACTTGTTGTAATGTTTTAAATTTCCCACTAGGTGGCAGTAAGGGCAATTGTATTATATCATGATTATAGAATTGTAATGTAGGACTCCGACCTCCAAGGGGAAGCATAGTGCAGAAGGTATTAAAGGCTGTTGTGTAGGAGACATGGGGAATGTTGTTCAGTATTGATTGGATGAAAATATTCCTTTTGTACCTGTATTTCATTTTATGTAACTTGTCTGTTTTTTTCCCTTGTCCCTCAAGGCCAGTTAAGTAAAGTGCATCAGGAATCCAAAGAGGCGCAACGTCAGCACAGAACCCCAGAAACAGAGCCATGAGGAAAAGATGGTGAGAAACGCAGCAAGTGAAGGAGTAATAGTAGTAAAAAACGCAGCGAGTCAAGCAGGAATGGTAATGAGAAACGCAGAGAGTCAAGCAGGAATGGTAATGAGAAACGCAGCGAGTCAAGCAGGAATGGTAATGAGAAACGCAGTGAGTCAAGCAGGAATGGTAATGAGAAACGCAGCGAGTCAAGCAGGAATGGTAATGAGAAACGCAGCGAGTCAAGCAGGAATGGAAATGAGAAACGCAGAGAGTCAAACTTGAATGGTAATGAGAAACGCAGCGAGTCAAACTGGAATGGTAATTAGAAACGCAACGAGTCAAACAGGAATGGTAATGAGAAAAGCAGTGATTCAAGCAGGAATGGTAATGAGAAACGCAGTGAGTCAAGCAGGAATGGTAATGAGAAAAGCAGCGAGTCAAGCAGGATTGGTAATGAGAAACGCAGAGAGTCAAACTTGAATGGTAATGAGAAACGCAGCGAGTCAAACAGGAATGGTAATGAGAAAAGCAGTGATTCAAGCAGGAATGGTAATGAGAAACGCAGTGAGTCAAGCAGGAATGGTAATGAGAAAAGCAGACAGTCATGCAGGAATGGTAATGAGAAAAGCAGTGATTCAAGCAGGAATGGTAATGAGAAACCCAGTTAGTCAAGCAGGAAAGCTAATGAGAAATTCAGCGAGTGAAGGAGGAATAGTAATGACAATTGTGTTGTAATGTGGGAAATTTCCCACTAGGTTGCAGAAAGGGCAACTGTGTTATATCATGAGTATAGAATTGTAATGTAGGACTCCGGCCTCCAAGGGGAAGCATAGTGCAGAAGGTATTAAAAACTGTTGTGTAGGAGACATGGGGAATGTTGTTTAGTATTGATTGGAAGGAAATATTTGTACCTGTATTTCATTTTATGTAACTTGTCTGTTTTTTTCCCTTTTCCCTCAAGGCCAGTTAAGTAAAGTGCATCAGGAATCCAAAGAGGCGCAACTTCAGCACAGAACCTCAGAAACAGAGCCATGAGGAAAAGATGGATAGAAATGCAGCGAGTCAAGGAGTAATAGTAGTGAAAAACGCAGCGAATCAAGCAGGAATGGTAATGAAAAACGCAGCGAATCAAGCAGGAATCAAGCAGGAATGGTGATGAGAAACGCAACGAGTCAAGCAGGAATGGTAATGAGAAACGCAGCAAGTCAAGCAGGAATGGTAATGAGAAACGCAGCGAGTCAAGCAGGAATGGTAATGAGAAACGCAACGCAGCAGCGAGTTAAGCATGAATGGTAATGAGAAACGCAGCGAGTCAAGCAGGAATGGTAATGAGAAGCGCAGTGATTCAAGCCGGAATGGTAATGAGAAATGCACAGAGTCAAGCAGGAATGGTAATGAGAAACGCAGAGAGTCAAGCAGGAATGGTAATGAAAAATGCAGTGAGTCAAGCCGGAATGGTAATGAGAAATGCAGTGATTCAAGCAGGAATGGTAATGAGAAACGCAGAGAGTCAAGCAGAAATGGTAATGAGAAATGCAGATAGTCAAGCAGGAATGGTGATTAGAAATGCAGTGAGTCAAGCAGGAATGGTAATGAGAAATGCAGCGAGTCAAGCAGGAATGGTAATGAGAAACGCAGAGAGTCAAACTGGAATGGTAATGGGAAAACGCAACGAGTAAAGCAGGAATGGTCATGAGAAACGCAGTGATTCAAGCAGGAATGGAATGGCAGAATGGTAATGAGAAACGCAGAGAGTCAAGGAATGGTAATGAAAAATGCAGTGAGTCAAGCAGGAATGGTAATGAGAAACGCAGAGAGTCAAGCAGGAATGGTAATGAAAAATGCAGTGATTCAAGCAGGAATGGTAATTAAAAATGCAGTGAGTCAAGCAGGAATGGTAATGGGAAATGCACAGAGTCAAGCAGGAATGGTAATGAGAAATGCAGTGATTCAAGCAGGAATGGTAATGAGAAACGCAGAGAGTCAAGCAGGAATGGTAATGAAAAATGCAGTGTTCAGTCAAGCAGGAATGGTAATGAGAAACACACAGAGTCAAGCAGGAATGGTAATGAGCAGGAATGGTAATGAGAAACGCAGTCAAGCAGGAATGGTAATGAGAAACGCAGTGATTCAAGCAGGAATGGTAATGAGAAACGCAGAGAGTTAAGCAGGAATGGTAATGAAAAATGCAGTGATTCAAGCAGGAATGGTAATGAGAAACCAGGTTAGTCAAGCAGGAATGGTAATGCGAAACCCAGTTAGTCAAGCAGGAATGGTAATGAGAAACGCAGCGAGTCAAGCAGGAATGGTAATGAGAAACGCAGCGAGTCAAGCAGGAATGGTAATGAGAAACCTGTTGTAATGTGGGAAATTTCCCACTAGGTGGCAGAAAGGGCAATTGAGTTATATCATGAGTATAGAATTGTAATGTATGACTCCGGCCACCAGGGGCAAGCATAGTGCAGAAGGTATTAAAAACTGTTGTGTAGGAGACATGGGGAATGTTTTTTAGTATTGATTGGAAGGAAATATTCCTTTTGTATGTAACTTGTCTGTTTTTCTCCTTGTCTCTCAAGGCCAGTTAAGTAAAGTGCATCAAGAATCCAAAGAGGCGCAACGTTAGCACAGAACCCCAGAAACAGAGCCATGAAGAAAAGATGGATAGAAACGCAGTGAGTCAAGCAGGAATGGTAATGATAAAAGCATCAAGTCAAGCAAGAATGGTAATGAGAAAAGCAGCGAGTCAAGCAAGAATGGTAATGAGAAACGCAGCGAGTCAAGCAGGAATGGTAATGAGAAACGCAGCGAGTCAAGCAGGAATGGTAATGAGAAATGGTAATGAGAAACAGCGAGTCAAGCAATGGTAATGAGAAACGCAGCGAGTCAAGTAGTAATGGTAATGAGAAACGCAGCAAGTCAAGCAGGAATGGTAATGAGAAACGCAGCAAGTCAAGCAGGAATGGTAATGAGAAACGCAGCAAGTCAAGCAGGAATGGTAATGAGAAACGCAGCGAGTCAGCGAGTCAGTAGGAATGGTAATGAGAAACGCAGCGAGTCAAGTAGGAATGGTAACGAAAAATGCAGTGAGTCAAGCAGGAATGGTAATGGGCAAAATGTGCATAAATAATGTAAGGTTGTAATAATTCAAATATATATTATTATATAATGATGAATTATTATTGAAATGTTTGTGTGGGAAAATGTTTGAACTTGTTGTAATGTGGGAAATTGCCCACTAGGTGGCAATAAGGGCATTTGTGTTATATCATGAGTATAGAATTGTAATGTAGGACTCCGGCCTCTAAGGGGAAGCTTAAAGGCTGTTGTGTAGGAGACATGGGGTCCAGACCCAAGAGGCAGGAGCAACATCACCTGCAGGAGGGTGAGTTGGACCCAGTTGACGAGACAGCCCCGGTTAGTCGGTAACAGCCAGGACAGGTAAAAAGAAACTATGATGTATTTTGCTTTTTGAGCTATACAGGCAAACTAAAGCTACTCCGTCTTTGGACCAGAACCAAACATGAAACAGTGTCAAGCTCCCTGTTTTCTCTGTTGAAGTTAAATTTACCTTTTGTACCTGTATTTCATTTTATGTAACCTGTCTGTTTTTTTCCCTTGTCCCTCAAGGCCAGTTAAGTAAAGTGCATCAGGAATCCAAAGAGGCGCAACTTCAGCACAGAACCCCAGACACAGAGCCATGATGAAAAGATGGTGAGAAACGCAGCGAGTCAAGCAGGATTGGTAAAGAGAAACGCAGCGAGTCAAGCAGGAATGGTAATGAGAAACGCAGCGAGTCAAGCAGGAATGGGAATGAGAAACGCAGTGAGTCAAGCAGGATTGGTAACGAGAAATGCAGCGAGTCAAGTAGGAAAGGTAACGAGAAACGCAGCGAGTCAAGCAGGAATGGTAACGAGAAACGCAGCGAGTCAAGCAGGAATGGTAATGAGAAACGCAGCGAGTCAACAGGAATGGTAATGAGAAACGCAGCGAGTCAAGCAGGAATAGAATGAGAAACGCAGCGAGTCAAGCAGGAATGGTAATGAGAAACGCAGCGAGTCAAGCAGGAATAGTAATGAGAAACGCAGCGAGTCAAGCAGAATGGTAATGAGAAACGCAGCGAGTCAAGCAGGAATGGTAATGAGAAACGCAGCGAGTCAAGTAGTAATGGTAATGAGAAACGCAGCGAGTCAAGCAGGAATGGTAATGAGAAACGCAGTGAGTCAAGCAGGAATGGTTATGAGAAACGCAGGTAATTAGAAATGCAGTGAGTCAAGCAGGAATGGTAATGAGAAACCATTATGTATAAGTGTTCCTAATCTGTTTTTAGCATAGCTTTGCCAGGTGTAACTTTGGTGTACAAAAATAACTTTACCTATTTTGCATTCATCAGAATGTGTACTTTCCAAAAATATATGGTTTTCTGGGGGTCTCTGTATAGTTGGGGGGGGGGGTTACGGCACATAATACACTGACAGGGGGCTCTGTGTGCATATGCGCTATTTTCATTTTGGGGTCAGTACATACCGCAGACTTTGGTATATCTATGCATATTGGGCATCAAACTGTTCAGTAGGCCTCTGGTGTTCCTATTTGGGGTGACTTGCCTTTGTACGCAAGAAATTGTGAGAGATAAATGCGGCAAACTGCAACATTTTTTTCTGTCATAAAAATCTGCAAATTTAGGAAAGCTTTGTGGTTTGGTACTTTGGAGCAAAAAGAAATGTTTACCCATTATAGATTCAGGGAAATATGTACTTTCCAAAAATATATGGCTTTCTGGGGTGAGCATACTTTTTACTAGCTTTATCCCACATATAATGATGTAAATGTGTTGATTTTGCTGGAGCTGAAATAACAGAAATGATAGATCATATGGGGGTATGTTCCCATTGGGGCCCCTATATGCCACATACTTAAGTAAACCTATACATATTGGGCATCAAACTGTTCAGTGGAACCCTGGGGTTCATATTTAGGGTGTTTTATTTTGTTACTTTATGACCTGTAGGAGAGAAGATACTATAGACTGGAAGCTTTGAAGCGATTTTTTAAAAATTTCACAAATTTTGATAAAAACCAATAACTTTAGGAAAGCATTGCGACTTGATAGTTTGGAGTAGACAGACAATTGTGTATACTCTGGATTCCCCAGAATCTGTTCTTTTGAAAAATGTATAATTTTCTGGGATAAACCTTCTGTTAGTGGAATTTTTGTCCTTGAAATATAAAGTATGCAGCTTTCTGGAGCAGGGCTTTGGGAATTTGGTAATGTACTGCTGGGAGTTTGTGACCTATACAAGTGAGAAATCTCCATAAAACTATATATATTTGGTATTGGCGCGTTCAGAAGACATGGGACTTTCCAAATCAGTTGTATATTCATGCATAAAATAATTTTTGTTTCTGATGTATGTGTTTATATTATGGAAATATTTTTTCATTTTTAGACATTTAGAAGCCTCTATCTTGTTACAGAATTGGAATGACACAAACATTCTACCATATTTTGAAAGTTTAGGTTGTTCTGAAAAATACGATATATTGTTTTCCTGGCTAAACTAAAAGTCCCCCCAAGGAAAGGCCCCTAAAGTGAAACAAGTGAAGCAAAATTTACAAAAACTGTCTGACAATACAAGTTCCTCTTTGACCAAAATGACTGGCAGTGAAAGGGTTAAAATAATAATATTGTTAGTAGTAGTTGTATTATTATCAGTATTATAAGAAATACATGAATACTGCTTGGTAAGTAAGGGCCATATTGCCACTATAGGCCTCACTAACCAGATTCCTGTTCCCATCAGCTGATGCCCCTACAGTGCTGCCTTATTGGGGGAAAGATCTTACATTTGCTAATGATATAGTTTTTGTCCAAGTCCTGATTTATTATACAGCCAATAACCCATCACTGCCTGTGCAGGAATACAGATCTGCCATTTACACTGCCATTTGTATTTGTAACATGACACCCATTCTGGGCTGGGGGCGCTGGATGTCACAATGGGCACAGGCAGAGTCTCTAGCAGAAGCCCGGATTGACTCATTGTTGATCGGGCGACTGAGGTGAGTAGAGCTCTGGTTATTGGGCTGACGGGGGTTGTGGGTTAAGAGATTACTAGCACTCTTGTCAATAGGATAAAATACAGTACTTGTTATGGTCAGTGGCTGGATAGCTAAGGTACATGAAAGGGCTACAAATCTGCCCTGAGGGTCTGTATGTAAGTCATGAAGTGAAGTTTAAAAGGTATGTGTTTTCTAATCAAAATAGAAGTGCCTCTGGCATAAGGGGGCGTGATAGCCATGAGCCTCCCAAGGGCTTTTTTTTCATTTGAAATTATTATTAGTTTTTTAGAGAGAAATAAAGCAATCAACAAGTTTGTTATACAATTAAACAGCTTTTCCTTCTTGTGTACATTGTAAGTTTTAAGTATGGTAACATATTGGTTTTGTACATTTTCCTTTTGTTGAGGGACTTTATGGAGGTCCGGTTTGCGGCTATCCAGGTTTTGAAATTCGCGGGGGTGCATCCTGGCGTGAATTCTTTATTATTGAAAATAGTAATAAGTCTGGTGTTGGTTGGGCTCAATTTTGATTTATGTGCCGTCTCATCCCATAGGTCTAGTGTGTGTTTGGAGGTTGGTAGTAGATCTGCTGGGGTTATTCTTAGCGATTTGGGTATCCAGAATAGGTGAGCTAATTTTAGGGTTTTTTTAAATTGGTTTTCTATGATTTTCAATAGTTCTCTTTTGGGTCTGTGAGTGTTAATCATGGCCTCTAGTCTGCTTGCTAGGTAGTAGCGGTTTATATGTGGGAGTCCGATGCCTCCTTATGTATATATATATATATATAATATATGGGTTTTTTACCCCCCCAAATAAAATTGTTATGGATTTTTGAAGGGCGGTGGAGTGTCCTGAATAGGTACAGTATTCTTGGGAGTAAGGTCATTTTTACTGCTGCTATCCTGCCGAACCAGGACAGGGGATATTGTGTGCCAAATGATGAGGTCTTTTTTAAGTTTGTCTATTAATTTGGGGTAGTTGGCTTTGCAAAGGCTTAGGTAGGAGGGGGTTAGATTAATCCCTAGGTAGGTTATCAAACTCCAATGTTTCTATATATCTGTAACCTTGTTATGGGCTAAGGGGGCCCAGCCTGAAGGCCAGTTAGGGGGAGATTTGGGGTGAGTGCTTAATTGTACCCTGGGTGCCCCTTGAATTATAGCAGGGTGACTGTTACCCCAATGTTTCTATATAGCTGTAACCTTTTTATGGGCTAAGGGGGCCCAGCCTGAAGGCCAGTTAGGGGGGAATTTTGGGTGAGTGCTTATTTGTGCCCTGGGTACCCCTGGAACTATAGCAGGGTGACTGTTTCCCCAATGTTTCTATATATCTGTAACCTTGTTATGGGCTAAGGGGGCCCAGCCTGGAGGCCACTAAGCGGGAGATTTGGTGTGAGTTCTTATTTGTTCCCTGGGTACCCTGGAACTATAGCAGGGTGACTGTTACCCCAATGTTTCTATATATCTGTAACCTTGTTATGAGCTAAGGGGGCCCAGCCTTAAGGCCAGTTAGGGGAGATTTGGGGTGAGTGCTTATTTGTACCCTGGCTACCCCTGGAACTATAGCAGGTTGACTGTTACCCCAATGTTTATTAATATCTGTAATCTTGTTATGAGCTAAGGGGGCCCAGCCTGAAGGCCAGTTAGGGGGAGATTTGGGGTGAGTGCTTATTTGTTCCCTGGGTACCCCTGGAACTACAGCAGGGTGACTGTTACCCCAATGTTTCTATATATCTATAACCTTGTTATAAGCTAAGGGGGCCCAGCCTTAAGGCCAGTTAGGGGGTTATTTGGGGTGAGAGCTTATTTGTACCCTGGAACTATAGCAGGGTAACTGTTACCCCAATGTTTCTATATATTTGTAACCTTGTTATGAGCTAAGGGGGCCCAGCCTGAAGGCCAGTTAGGGGGAGATTTGGGGTGAGTGCTTATTTTTTCCCCGGGTACCCCTGAAACTATAGCAGAGTTACTGTTACCCCAATATTTTTATATATTTGTAACCTTGTTATGGTCTTAGGGGGCCCAGCCTGAAGGCCAGTTAGGGGGAGATTTGGGGTGAGTGCTGATTTGTTCCCTTGGTACCCCTGAATCTATAGCAGGGTGACTGTTACCCCAATGTTTCTATATATCTTTATCCTTGTTATGAGCTAAGGGGCCTAGCCTGAAGGCCAGTTAAGGGGAGATTTGGGGTGAGTTCTTATTTGTACCCTGGGTACCCCTGGAACTATAGCAGGGTGACTGTTAACCCAATGTTTTTTAATATCTGTAACCTTGTTATGAGCTAAGGGGGCCCAGCCTGAAGGCCAGTTAGGGGGATTTTGGGGTGAGTGCTTATTTGTTCCCTGGTACCCCTGGAACTATAGCAGGGTGACTGTTACCCCAATGTTTATTAATTTCTGTAACCTTGTCATGGGCTAAGGGGGCCCAGCCTGAAGGCCAGTTAGGGGGGATTGGGTGAGTGCTTATTTTTTCCCTTGGTACCCTTGGAACTATAGCGGGGTGACTGTTACCCCAATGTTTCTAAATATCTGTAACCTTGTTATGAGCTAAGGGGCCCAGCCTGAAGGCCAGTTAGGGGGAGATTTGGGGTGAGTGCTTATTTGTGCCCTGGGTACCCCTGGAACTATAGCAGGTGACTGTTACCCCAATGTTTCTTTATATCTTTATCCTTGTTATGGGCTAAGGGGGCCCAGCCTTAAGCCAGTTAAGGGGAGATTTTGGTGAGTGCTTATTTGTTCCCTAGGTACCCCTTAACTATAGCAGGTGACTGTTACCCCAATGTTACTCTATATCTGTAAGCTTGTTATTGGCTAGGGGGCCCAGCCTTAAGGCCAGTTAGGGGGAGATTTGGGGTGAGTGCTTATTTGTTCCCTGGTACCCTTGGAACTATAGCGGAGTGACTGTTACCCCAATATTTCTATATATTTGTAACCTTGTTATGGGCTAAGGGGGCCAGCCTTAAGGCCAGTTAGGGGAGATTTGGGGTGAGTGCTTATTTTTTCCCCTGGGTACCCCTTGGAACTATAGCAGGGTGACTGTTACCCCAATGTTTCTTTATATCTTTAACCTTGTTTTGAGCTAAGGGGGCCCAGCCTTAAAGCCAGTTAGGGGAGATTTTTGGTGAGTGCTTATTTGTTCCCTGGGTACCCCTTTAACTATAGCGGGTGACTGTTACCCCAATTTCTATATATTTGTAACCTTGTTAAGGGCTAAGGGGCCCAGCCTGAAGGCCAGTTAGGGGGGATTTGGGATGAGTGCTTATTTTTTCCCTTGTACCCTTGAACTATAGCAGGGTGACTGTTACCCCAATGTTTTATATCTGTAACTTGTTATTGGCTAAGGGGGCCCAGCCTGAAGGCCAGTTAGGGGGAGATTTGGGGTGAGTTCTTATTTGTGCCCTGGGTACCCCGGAACTATAGCAGGGTGACTGTTACCCCAATATTTCTATATATCTTTAACCTTGTTATGAGTAAGGGGCCCCAGCCTTAAGGCCAGTTAGGGGGGGATTTGGGGTGAGTGCTTATTTGTTACCTTGGTACCCTTGGGACTATAGCAGGGTGACTGTTACCCAATGTTTTTATATATCTGTAACCTTGTTATGGGCTAAGGGGGCCCAGCCTCAAGTTCAGTTAGGGGGGATTTTGGGTTAGTGCTTATTTGTTCCCTGGGTACCCTTGGAGCTATAGCAGGGTGACTGTTACCCCATTGTTTCTATATATCTGTAACCTTGTTATGGGCTAAGGGGGCCCAGCCTGAAGGCCAGTTAGGGGGGGATTTGGGGTGAGTGCTTATTTGTGCCCTCGGTACCCCTGCAACTATAGCAGGGTGACTGTTACCCCAATGTTTTCTCTATCTCTGTAACCTGATGAGCGAAGGGGGCCCAGCCTGAAGGCCAGTTAGTAGGAGATTTGGGATGAGACCTTATTTGTACCCTGGGTACCCCTGGAACTATAGCAGGGTTACTGTTAACCCAACATTTTTATATATTTGTTACCTTGTTATTGGCTAAGGGGTCCAGCCTTAAGTCCAGTTAGGGGGAGATTTGGGGTGAGAGCTTATTTGTGCCCTGGGTACCCCTGGAACTATAGCAGGGTGACTGTTACCCCAATATTTCTATATTTTTTTAACCTTGTTATGGGCCTTACTAAGGGGGCTCATCCTGAGTTAGGGGGAGATTTGAGATGAGTGCTTATTTGTGCCTTTGATACCCCGGAACTATAGCAGGGTGACTGTTACCCCAATGTTTATTAATATCTGTAATCTTGTTATGAGCTAAGGGGCCCAGCCTTAAGGCCAGTTAGGGGTTATTTGGGGTGAGAGCTTATTTGTACCCTGGGTACCCCTGGAACTACAGCAGGGTGACTGTTACCCCAATGTTTCTATATATCTATAACCTTGTTATAAGCTAAGGGGGCCCAGCCTTAAGGCCAGTTAGGGGGTTTTTTGGGGTGAGAGCTTATTTGTACCCTGGGTACCCCTGGAACTATAGCAGGGTAACTGTTACCCCAATGTTTCTATATATCTGTTACCTTGTTATGAGCTAAGGTAAGGGGGCCCAGCCTTAAGACCAGTTAGGGAGAGATTTGGGGTGTTAGCTTATTTGTGCCCTGGGTACCCCTGGAACTATAGCAGGTTGACTGTTACCCCAATGTTTCTATATATCTGTAACCTTGTTATGAGCTTAGGGGGCCCAGCCTGAAGGCCAATTAGGGGGGGATTTGGGGTGAGAGCTTATTTGTGCCCTCGATACCCCTGGAACTAAAGCAGGGTGACTGTTACCCCAATGTTTTCTCTATCTCTGTAACCTTGTTATGAGCTAAGGGGGCCCAGCCTGAAGGCCAGTTATCAGGAGGTTTGGGGTGAGTGCTTATTTGTTCCCTGGGTACCCCTTAAACTAAAGCAGAGTTACTGTTACCCCAATTTTTTTATATTTGTAACCTTGTTATGGGCTAAGGGGGCCCAGCCTTAAGGCCAGTTAGGGGGAGATTTGGGGTGAGTGCTGATTTGTTCCCTGGGTACCCCTGAAACTATAGCAGAGTTACTGTTACCCCAATATTTTTTATAT